>NW_007579261.1:122489-164520 GCF_000690725.1 Stegastes partitus
TGTTTGTTGCTGTGGGAGTGTTCCTAACAGTCCTGTCTAATGTTAACCTCCACCGCTGTGCTTCTCTGTCAGGTACGTCTGGATCCTCAACAGTTTACTGAGTGGATCCATGAAGATTAATGCCTCCCCCTTGTTCCTGCACTGTGTCATCCTTCATGGGATACCGAACTTCGACGCCACAAGAGGTTAAACTCACACTGTTTACGGCTACACACTGCTGACGCAAAAAAAAAATCTTGAGCGAATTCAGACACAACCACATCAGAGCTGCAGCAGTAAACAAAATTGAGTCTTATCTGAAGTTTATGTTCTCTCTCTTTTTCCAATACATACATGCAGGCTCAGACAGACACACACAGAGGTTGTGTACATAAACACAACTGAGGAGAGGAACTTCCCGGTTCCCAGTAAAAACCATGGGAATCCACACATTTGCATGTTCGCATTTAAATTACTGTTTTCCCGAATTTCCCTGAAACAACAAAGGCTCTGGTCGCATCACGCAGCTAAAACCTCTTTCTCACAACAACAGCTTATCACACTTTAGCTGCGAGCAAAACAATCTGAGAAACTGCTCTTGAATATTGGACCCAACCGGCTCGTTATCGCATTTATTCGAGACTTCTTATGTCTTTCTTTTTTTTTGTCTAGTGTGCCGTCCCTACATCAAGGTCTACCAGGGAATGCAAGCAGTGTATTCGTCTGGAGTCTAGTGAGTAGCTCACACATGTGGTAAACTAATTTGAACATTATTGTGCACTTCAAAGAACGCTGGAATACTTTAAAGCAGTTTTTCTGTTTAAGCCAGTTTAGTGTTAATTTAAATTCCGAGTTACTGCTTTCTGTAAATATCTGTAATTGCTTCCAAACTGTGGCTCACTTTGACAGACTTCTCTGTTGTTTTAAAGTCACATTGGTCCAGGCCACAGAGACCGAGTGTGCATCAGCCTGGAGCCCGCCCAGCTCCTGAAGGGGGACATCATGGTAGGACAAAAAAATAAAAACAACACAAGCTGCATTTTTAGAAATAGTAATATTGGAAGTCATCACTGTGTTTTGTTTTCTCCCCCCTTTTGTAGATTAAATGCTACCACAAAAGTGACGTAATCGCAGAGCGTGAAGTTATTTTCCGGCTGCAGTTCCACACGGGAGCAGTGCAGGGTTACAACCTGATGTTTGAAAAAGAGGACATGGAGACTGCCAACAAAGGTAGATGTGTGAAAAAAAAAAAAAAAGCCTTGAGAGCAGGTCTCGACGTGCCGCCGCTAGTAAACGGCTTCTCCTTTGCTCCACGCAGCTTCTGCAAGACTCAGTCTGGACTTAATTTAGACTTGGCACTTTCAGACCGATCATCTTGTTTTCCTAAACATGTTACGTGTACCCAGAGAGTCGTACGCACCATTCATCTTTCCAGTTCTGAATGAAGCACGCTCACGGCATTCCTGTGTTTGCTGACGTTTCAGATTCCAGATTTCCAGATTATGGGAAAGTGGAGCTGGTGTTCTCCGAGGGACCAGAGAAGATCCCAGGTAGATTCTTAACTCTTCAGCTTTTTTTTTTAGGAAGTTGCTCGAGGGAGAGGTAGTTGGAAAAGCAGCGCTGGCTTCATTCTTTTTTTTTCCTTTGCGCTGTCCTGTGCTCTGGACTTCCCCCTCTGCCCCCTGGTGAGAGGGGATGTGGAATGCTGCAGAGGGGAAATGTAGTGTGAAGTGTGTGCTGACAGAGAGGTAAAGAAGCTCAGCATGTGCTGCCCCACAGGAGTGAAACTGTACGGGTCTATTTGTCCGTATGTGTGAGTTAAACACATTTCAGAAGTATAAGGATTCTAGGAGCATCATGGAAAACTAGGGCTGGGATTTTAACGCATTCATTTCAATGAACTAATTACAGAAGAAAAAACACGTAAAAAAAATATAGCACATTTAATCGCACCACATTTTTAAGCGTCAATACCGCAGTATAATAAGAAGATTAAAAAGCACTGATTTCCACTACTGTGCTGACGCTACTGCAGCCTAATGATCATCGTGCACTCGCACCGATGCGACCACTTGAAATTTTAATTTGCAAATGCCACCATTTTGGTTGCACTCTGGAGCCCTGATGCACACTGAGTGACGTCAGAAGAAAGTTTAGTGAACAGTGATGGAAGACGAGACCACGTTGAGCTTTTTTAAAAATTTCCCGATTGCAGCTTGGATAAGAGCGTGGTAAATTGTGCAAAAAAAAAGTCTTAAAATGCTGAATATAATCGCTATAATTCCACTTTGAGTTGCACAGATCTAGACGGATGAAAAGTGCAGATGAACAATAAACATTTTTGTTCTTTAAGTTCACCTTTATGTCTGTTCATTGATGCAGTCGTCAACCAAAATGTATTTGAATTGAAAAACTTTGCTTATTGTGCCAAATATTGCTATTTGATGAAAATGTGATTAATTCCAAAGCCTCTCATTAATTTTTTTAATTGTGTCCCACCACTAGAAAAGGATTCACAGTAAAACCCTGATTAAACTTGTTTTTATTTGTTCTAATTATCCCATAAAATGCTGTTTTTAAACAAATAATAAAACCTGCTTTCGTGCTAAGCTAAGCCTCATATTTAGCATGAAGGCATGAGACCATCTTCTCATCTCACTCTTGGCAGAAGTATTCAGGGAAACTGAAGCGCTGCACTTTTCTTTTATTTATTTGGTGATAATATATATTACATACCTAGATTAAGCCATCCCATAAATGTTATTCTTGGACCCAGGTGCTGACAGGTGGCAGAACGGAGCAGATGTTATCGTGGACTACAACACCGCGGATCCTCTGACCCGCTGGGACTCGTACCAGAACATCTGCGACGGTGAAGGTACTGTTGCTGCGCTACATGTCGGTTGCTGCAGGGCCAAGGTCGACCCGATGAATCAAACACTATCTGAGCAGAGATAACAGATTTGGAAACAGTTTATGTGGGATATTGTTTTGACCCTAGATGTAGCTCCCCACCTTTCTGTGCTTATTACTTTCCCAGCTTTCAATGTGTTTTCTCTATTTTTGCACTGACACACACACACACAGCGTCTCTCTGAGGGGAGTTAACATGGCGTTGAGGGACTGCAGCGTGATTGCTTTAACATCCAGTCACCGGTAGCTTATGTCGCAACGGTTATTAATGGGAATTTGCTTATGAGAGGAGCAGGCTGGCAGGTAGAGCTTCAAAAACAAGACTTTACTTGAGATTGCAGAGCGATGGAGTGTTGTTTCTGTGCGACGGCTTAGGGAGGGGTGTTGTTGTATGTAGGGAATGCTGGGTTCAGAGGAAGAGCAGTTAGTTCTCAAGAGATTTCTGTTTTGTTGTTTCATGAAATGAATAGGCATGCTTTAACCATCCCACACACACACACACACACACACACACATATATACTCACACTCAGAGCCACCCTGTCGGGGCGTCCCGTCCTCGCTGTGGTTGTTTCTCTCCACTCGACCACAGAATTCACAACAACCTCCCAGAATAGAGCAACGTGGTGGCGGCATTAAAGCCCAGATCCACCCTGTTCCACTATTCATTGAGTGTTTTTATAAGTTGGACTTGATGAAAATGAGCGGCTTCAACGTTTTCATTTAAAATACCCCAACAAATCCACATAGAATGCAATGAAAGTGCAGCCACTCGAGTTTAAGCGTTCATTAAAAGCAAGACAAAGACATCAACAAAGGAGCTTTCTTTTCTCTTGCTTTCTGTCTTTCTGCCGTGATTCCAGAGCATTCATGTGGGATATTTACAGCCTTGTTTTCTCATGTAAACACTACATCTGAGAGGGAAGACTCGGAGCTTTGTTGGAATTCTGCATGTACTTACCAGCAGCCCTCTAGCGGGCCCGGTTTGGCCGTCGCTCGGAGGCCGGTCAGGAGGAGGAAGTCTAGAAAACAGTTTTGCCACTGCGGTGCTAAAGGTTGTGAAAAGAAAACCTCATTTACTTCAATGGCTTGTCTTCAATTGCCCGAGTGTGTGTTTATCCCCACGTGTGAATTAAGAGTTGAATTTTAAAAGATTGTTTTTCCAGAAAAGGTTGTTTACTCGAGTTTATTGCCGAAGACAGTTGTTGTCTTTGTGTGGCGGTAAGTGGTGTTTAGGTAACGTCTGAGATGTCGCTTTGTTGTCTCTTTGGGATCTTTTGAGGAAGTTTCATTGGTTCAGTTTACACTAATTAGAAAACTAAATCTTTTTAGCTGTTTACAGCCACGCAGATCGTTTTGTGATACCTCGCTGTCAGATCTGCCACCGCAATACAATGCAGATGATTTAATTTATGAGGCTAAAAAGTATGATTTCTATTTATTTCCAGACGAGTTCATGGACCGTGCTGTCAGCAGTTTTTATGAGGACTATTTCCTTTTATTAAAATTCCATTAAAACTGGTCACGGCAGTAAATATCTAGACTCCAGATCATAAACTAGAATAAAAACTCTCCAAAAATTAGAGCCCATATTTAAAAAGGTGGCCACTTTAAAGACAATTAAACTATTTAAAAAAAAAAAATTTTTGTATTTTTTTTAAATATATTTTTTGGGCTTTTGCCTTTATTTAGAGCAGTGGAGAGAGACAGGAAAGGGGGGAGAAGAACGAGGGAGAGATCTGCAGCAAAGGGTCATGAGCGGGATTCGAACTCACAACCGCTGCGTTGGGGACTGTAGCCCCTGTTCATGGGTTGCCCGCTCAACCAGGTGAGCTATACGGGCGCCCCAATTAAACTATTTTAAAGAGAAATTCACAATTTTTTGATCACATGACACTTTTGCAAACGCTGTGATAAACTGAATAAATATATCAGTAAAGCACAAGACAGCCATCACATGGAGGTAGTTCTCCACCAACAGTTGAGTATAAGGAGCATTTGACCTTAACTTTAAGGCTTAGCCTGTAAAATCCTGGAAAAGACTTTCATTTAAGTCCTTATAGGTAAGCCTCACTGCTCAGCAGGCATCTTGGTAACGGCCCAGGCAATCCGACCTTTATCTAAAGTGAGCCATAACTGCAACGTCAGTGGTCACCAGGACATAGAAAACAGCGTGTATAGAATCACCAGTCTGACAGAAATTAGCTCAACAGGTTGGTGACTTCGCCCTTAAATAACATTTTTCTGACAGGTGATACTTCTGCTGCCTTTGTGCAGTTTCAACTGCGTGTTTCCCATCCGGCTGTACGATACAGTATTCCAGAGAAAACATGTATTATATCCCGGTGCATAGCATGTCAAATGCCACAAATACCAGCATGCCCTATAACATCCGGTCGCATTTTGCAGAATCCAAGCCAGCTCACTTTTCTGGAAATTCTGACTCACAGTCCTCTGCACAGCAAAAGATTCTTCACATACATCATTGTGTCTCATGTGAGAATTAAAAAGGCTTTAGCTGCCTAAAGCACAGAAAGCACGAGAGATTAACCCTTACATACTGCTCAGCTCAAATCAGACCCGTTTTGACATTTGACAGCAGTGACAAAGACTCTAAACATCATTCTTTTGAAGTTTGAAATTTGATGGCTTTTCCTGAAGTGACTCAAAATACACAAAAACTTACACTGAGGCTGTTTTTTGTGTCAAATTTGACCCGCATATCCATTGACATGGATTTTAGATCTACCAGTGTGGGTTATGTCAAGGAAAATGGAGGTTTAAGGGAATCTTGTTACTGTGAGACTGTATAGGCCAGGGATGTCGAACTCTGGTCCTCGAGGGCCGCAATCCTGCATGTTTTAGATGTGTCCCTCTTCCAACACACCTGATTCAAATGATCAGCTCATCATCAAGCTCTGCAGAAGCCTGGTAACGATCCTGATCATTTGAATCAGGTGTGTTGGAAGAGGGGAAACATCTAGAACTTGCAGGATTGCAGCCCTCGAGGACCAGAGTTCGACACCGCTGGTACAGGCCATGTTTAAGGTGTATTTTTTATTTACATTTATTAATGTGACATGGGCTATTTAGACATTTTAAATAGATCTACAGTTTAAAATTTGGTATAGACACTAACTATGAGGGAATTCTTGAAGGGAATTTATAAAATATGAACAGCAGGTAAAGGTTAAGATGGATGTATCAGCAAAACCTGGAGGCGCAATGTTATGACGAATTTGTACGTCCCAGTTGTGTTAAACTGCATGCAGCGTTATGCTTTTTAAGGGTAGCTGTTGTGTGTTCTCAAAGTGAAATGAAAAAATCTGATATTTAAAATGCAGCCATAGATATCTACTGAGGATTCTTGGAAGCAGTGAGTCTTTTCCTTATAATGTCCTCAGATATATAAAATGTCACCTTTTGTGTGTTGTGTTGCTCGTGTCCAGCTGTTTGCGTTGCTTGAAAAAAAAAAAAGGCTCTATGGTTTGTCCAAATTAAGGGTTGTTGTTAAGAAATGTTGTTTATTAGTTAGAATTTCAAGCACCACTGACATATTTGTATTCGCTGTCTTGTTGTTGAAATAGAAGCGAAATTCTTTGTGATAGAAATCTGAAAGCAAATCAGACGTCTGCCTGACTAGATGCTGCTGAGGCTTAATAAGAACATAGTTTACACAAATGAAGGCTTCCAGTTGGATAATGGCGCTTCCTCAGTAGTTTGAGCCTCGCTTTGTCTTCTACATGTACAGCGTGTCCTGTGCAAACGGCACAAAAGATTTTAAGAGATGTAATTCCCAGTGTGCCGACATCCACACACATGTAGAAGCCTGGGCGGAAGAAAACCAGGACGATCATCATCATTATGCTTTTGACTCACATTTCTGGCATTCGGGGATGGTAGTAACTGAGAAGGAATGGAAAGGGTTGGGTAATTGCATAGCCATACACAACCAGACCTCCTCGTGTGATACGAGAGCAGCTTGAGGAACAGTTGTGGCTTCGCTGCTCTCTGCACTGTAATTGGTGGATTATTCAGGGACTGACCGAGCCACAACAGCCGACGAGATGAACGCGAGATAGAAATGGTTTGGGGTTTTTTTTTTCTCAAGTTCACCAGCTAAGAGCATGTTTGGTGAACCAGCTCTGGCTTCGTTAATGTCAGTGTAATCTGCGATAGGTAAAACTGTTTTTAAAACAATTCTTCAACCCCATAATTGGGTTTAAAGAAGGAAGGAGGGGGGGCACATCTGTTTTCTTGCCAGTATTGTACATATGAGGATAGCAGGCATGTAATTTCATGACACACGAGAGTGAGAGAAAAACAACTCGGCTGCTGCTTCTCGTGCAAATCGCCCAGAGCTGCCTGTAGAAGCTAATGATCGCCTTAATTAAAAAGTGTCTTTTTACAGAGTGCAAATGTCTTGAGCTGCAGGAATGTTGTTTTCATTCTCTGATCCTCTCCGGGCCGCCCTCTCTCTTTCTTTCTTTCCTTTCTTTCCCTCGTTTTTTCCCCCCTCTCCTCTCCCCAGTGGGGTAGTCCCCTAATTCAGGGCAAGAGGTCGGGTTACTGGCTTCCTCTGGCCCGCCTCCATCCTCAAGCCCCGCCCCACTTGTTTACATTCCTCTGCCCTTATTTGGAGATCTCAAGGTCCCCCCCTTGTGTAGAGTGCAAACACTCTCACCTTCTCTGCAGAGAAAGAAAGCAGGGCCAACTTATTCCAACTCTCTTGACTTGCCCCTCGCTGCCATCGGCCGGGGTAAGAGCCATGCATCGCCTGCATCGAGTTTTGCTTCGCTGCAGGTTGTCTCACCTGGCAGGGACAGCAAAGGTAAGAGATTTTTATCCTTGAGACAAATGGGTGGCCAAGAGAGGGCAGGGTTTAGAGAGTGAAGGGAGGCACGATGATGACAGGGCCGACGGAGAAAGATGGCCGGCACGAAGGTTCAGAGGTTAAAAGGCTGCTTTGCACCTTGCTAGGAGGAATGTTGTGAGAGGGATTTGTTGGAAAACTCCCAGTGGGTCTGACCTGCATGGAGCCCTGAGCCGAAGCTGCAGGTTTGTAAGGAGGGGAGGGGGGCTCCAGTCATACATACAGCAGCTTTCTGAGAGGAGGAGGTGGTGGAGGAGGAGGAGGGGGAGCTTTTATCATGCGTGTCTGGTATTCAGATCCTCTGGTCATGGTTTGACTGAAAGGCAAGTACTTAAGGCGGTAGGTTGAGGGAGAAGCGTAGGAGTCATGTTCCAGCTTTCTTTTGTTGAAGCAGAGGGAGAGTGACAGTGAAACAGCAGTTCTTACTTACTTGGCAGCAGCTCCGCTCGCCCGCACTCGGAATCCGTCTCCAAACCCTCATTTTGCAGAAGTTTAGCAAGACAGAACCTGATTTTTTTTCAAATTATTTTTTCACGGTTGTCGTGATTTGACTCTGATTGCAAAATGAGTGACCTTTGCGATTTTTCGTCTACTTCTGAGGATTAAGGAGATTGTTTGGACATATGCTGGGGGTCAAGGGGCAGGCGAGAGGGAGTAGGGTGGCCTAATCACAGCGGGGTGAGGAATGCAGGGGTCAGACGAGATCCACAGCCCGTCTGACTCTCGGAGCAGCGTCCAGGAGACTCTCTTATATAACCTCCTTGCATGAAGAACACGTCTGGCTGCTGCACATGCTGCGCCGCTACTGAACGAGAGCTCTGACAGTTCACCTGGTGGCCCGTTGGGAGGAGATGAATGGAAGGTCTTTTGAAGTAGGCTTGAATTACGACATGAAAAGCAAGGATTTGGTTCTGCTCAGTGTTGCATTTTTTAAATCTGACACATCTAATTAGGTGAGTTGTCTTAATTCAGCAAAGTGACTCACAAGATCTTCTCCCTCACCGTCTTAATGCCCGAGATATTTGTGGTCTGTGTTGTCTGGAATGTTGTCTTGATCAGGTGAGGCGTGACTATATGTGAGCTTCTGAAAGTCGGAGGTCTGTGGAATGACGTGACCGTGCATGTTAACAGAGTCTTGTTTTGTTTCGTGGTCTTGTGCCGTTTGTGTTCGTCTGTGTGAGTCCGTGCCGTCTGTGTGTCTCTTGTGTGTGCCCATACCAGCTGACTGTATGAAGCGCTGCATCTCTTCTATTTTGCAGCGCCACGCTCTCAAGGCCTAAGCCAGGACAAAGCGGCTAACAAGAGGAGCCCCAACGGAGGAGAGGCCACGCTGGGCCGAGGGGCTCGCACCACCTCCGCCACCTCTAGCCCCGACCACAGCGACCACGCCCTCTCCGTCAGCAGCGACTCAGGCCTGTCCAGCACCTCCCTGTGGGCGGACAGACCCACACCTGTGACCACCACCACCACCACCACCGCCAACACCGCTGCTACCGCCGTAAAGGCCAACCAGGGACCCAGCCAGAAGGAAAAGGTGCAGCTGAAGCGCCTCCTCAGTGGTTTCGGCCTCGAGGATCCATCACCGGAGGAGATGGATGATCAGGGCCCTCGGGTGGGCATCCAGCAGACAGTCCCAGCACAGGTGCACATCAACGGAGACCCACAACCCCGAGAGAGGGAAACGGACATCCTCGATGATGAGGTCATTACAGGTCACGATCTGCACAGCGTGGACAGCTTAGGGACCTTATCGTCCTCGTGCCACAAGAGCAGTCAAAACTCCCTGCTGTCAGACGGCTTCGGGAGTCCTGCAGGAGAGGAGCAGCAAAGCCAAAGCCAGCATCACCTCCACCACGCTGCACCTCCTCCCATGGAGGAGTATGAGAGGTCCTACGCTGAGGCCAGAAGGGGCTGTCTGAGCTCCAGGAGCAACTCAGTGGCCTCCTCTAATCCCAGCAGCGCTCCTGTGCCCAAGCAGCACGTCTACCGACAGGGGAGCTACTCCACTCAGTCGTGGGTTCGCCAGCAGCAGATGGTTGCGGCACAGCAGTTCGTCTACATGCCCGAGGACGGAAACGACACAGAGAGGTATCCCGGGAGCAAACAGGGGAGCAGTTTACCCAAAGCAGGCCTGCCCATGGAGCCTCAGGGCCCTTCAAGGGACACGACGGCGCCCCACAAAGAACAGGCGACGATAAACAACAACAACAACAACAAACGGGACGAGGAGTTCAAATCCCTAACCATGGACATCGACAACTCCATCGACCAGCTCAATCAGCTGATCATGGACCTGGACCCCACGTTCGTGCCGGTGTCGAGCCACAGCGGCTCCATCAAGAGGAACGGCAGCGCACACGTCAACGGCTCGGCGGGCAAATGCTCGAACGGCATCGATCTCAGATTCAACAATAATAACGCGGCAACCCTGAAAAACACGCAGCAGACAGGTAAGACAGTCAGACAGTCTGGGTGTGGTGATGGTGGTGATGGTGATGATGATGATGATGGTGCGGCCTGGATGTGTGGTTGTGGAAATAAATGTATGACAGTCTTAATGAAACCAGAGAAACTGTTTACCTAGATACGATAAATAGACACTGCAAATATATGAGTAATAAAATCACCGTGTCAGGAATATGTGAACCTGGAGAGCTTCTCTCCAACAGCAGGAGCTCATCCTCCCCTTCACTACAGAGTTAACTCCACGCCTCCTCTCCCTCTCCCACCTGGCGTGTTTTAGTGGCAGAAATAGCAGGGCTGTTGCCAGGTTTTCAGATGTTTGCAGTATGTTTCTGAGGAAAGAGCGCCGTCCAGACTTGTCTGTATAGCTATCTGAGTACAGGATCAGTATGGTGCATGAAGGGAGGGAGAGCAGCTGTCATTAACCTTTTCTGAACGTTGCTGTCTCTGAGAATGTAGAATATAGATATTTACAAAACCAGACTGTGCAAAGCTGTTGAAGTTTTCTTGTATATCATTTATGTCATCTATTTCTCAAATCTCGTAGATGCTGTTCTATCTTTTCTCATGTAGCGTCACCCTCCATCTGCCCAGACTCATTTCTTTTTGAGCTCGTATCCATGATGCGTTACTAAAATATCTCCTCTGACTGTTGTTGTCAGGTTTCTTGAGCAGAAGTTATGCAACATAATGAACCTCCAGTAGATAACCACGAGTTATTTCCTCTTCGTTCATGTTCAGACCGATCCCGGGACCGTAGTCGGAGGCAAATTCTGCAGAAGAATTCACAATATGTGTTTCTGTAACTGTGCGGCCGCTTCCACCCACGAGCTGTAAAACTCGTCGATGATGGGATCCCATCTGTTTTTGTTTCCTCTGCGGCCCGTGGACGGCGATAAACGTGATTGGAAAAACATCATGTGACAACTTGTGTTTTGATTTCGTGACTATCTGCTGCAGAGATTGTTCTTTTATCAGATCTGGCTCGCAGTCGCACAAGTTTGATGCTGTTTAATAAACATACGTGTTAACTGAAGAATATTTATACGAGGTGCATTTGCACTAAAAAGCCCCGCGAGGTAGAGGAAAATTCAGAAAGCTGTCTGGGTGCATGAATCACACGTGTGGTTGCAGAGGGGAGGAGGAGGAGGTGGGGGCACATATGGGGAGGCCTGAGGAATTTCCAGGAGAGGAACAAGTGAGCCCGTAGGCTACGTGTTTTCCATTCGACTCCAAAGGCATACCTGTCTGCGCATATCCACTACACGGAAGCACCATTCCAAGAAACAAGAGCCAGAAGCTCTACCTTTGCTAATTTGCGAATAATCTGCAAGTGGATTGTTCGCTTTTAATGTAGGTTTTCACTGGTGACAGAAACATGAAGCAAAAAGTTGTTTATGGTTAAAGACGGCTGGTTAGGTTGTTTATGAGGTATTTATCACGAAGGTTCAGAGGAATTCATTCTTGTCCTTTTCTGCTGCTTGCGATGTTTGTGTCCGGCGTGCATGCTGCTCGACACCATCACGCCTTTTTCTTTCGCTTGTCGTGTCATTGCATGTTGCTTTCCGCTCTTTCGCTGACTCATCGCTTTATTAAAAAGGTGAAGAAAAGAAAAACAGGAAGAAGGAAACATTTTACAGTATTTGTGTTTTTAGAATGAAACAAGGGTCGGATAACAGAAATGATCTCCACTGGAAGCTCAACAACAGCCTGCAGGAGAAATGTGGCCCAAAACGAACGTCTTTATACTGTTGAACGTGAATTTAGCACAATAAATGCAATGCGTCTGCATTTGCAGGTGTTGTTTGTTTTGAGATTAGAGTTCCATTTATGAGCTACTTTTCTTTATTGATACTGCTTAAAAAAAAGTACATTCTAGTGTAAGAAGCCTCTTTAAGGTGGTTTGGTGACATGGAATCATCTTTCACAATATACTGTGCTTAACAAATGTATTAAGCATTTCTAAGTCTAATTTGTTTAGAACCGTTTATCTACATAGACCATCCAGCATCATGAAGTGCTTTTATTCACACTCAGCTCTCCACATTTTACCATTTTGGACGGGAAGGACAGATTTCAAACTGAATTCACCTTTTTATACCCAAATCTGAGCATAACCAAGCATCACATTCAACCACTAAAACTAACTTTTCTGTTCATAAACGCAGGTAAATAACTATAATTTGACATCTTAGCCAAGAAAAAATAATCTGCTTTACTGGTATTTTTTTAAAAACAGTACATTTGAAAATTAATGGATAATGACAATAATCATATTTTAACATTAAAACATCATTTGGGTTAAAGAGCTTCTACATACTGGTGTATTAACCATTACAGAAACATACAATATGATTTTGCTAATTACCAATGCTGTTAATTTAGAGCCTGACTTTGGGTGGTGGTTTAATAAATTTGTTAAGCACTTTATATACATACAGAACGTGTGTATTTAGATGTACAGTATGTTTCAATGTATTATACTTTAAAGAAGTTTAGGTAAGAAACCATTAATGATATAAAAACATCACACAAACTACCTCAGTGGAAAACCAAATCTTATTGCACAATGCTGTACGTGTTCTATTTCCTGTCCCTATTGTTGGAGTCACATTAGGTTACAGAGACGATGACGCTGGAAGGACTGGAGAGGATGCTTTTTGTATCATCCGTGCACATTTCTTAGCCAACAGACAGATTAAAAACAATCACGCAGATGTACGTATATAACGAAAGTGGAGCGTGTGCAGAGAAACACTGCCACTGTCTGTGTCGTGGATGCTCAGACTGAAGTGAGTAATGATCCCAGGCATTAGCACTTCTGCACCATTAGCATTCTTCAGAGTTGAGAGGTCGGACGCTCGCTGGGAGGGCTCAAATTAACACCCCGGTGCTGAGTGGCAGCGCTCCTCAGAGTAGTCACAACATTGAACTCCCTCCTCCACCCCACCATAACCATCACCCTCTCGCCCACCAGCCAGACCCCTGGCATTCCTCAGCTGTCCTCTCCAAACATCACTGGAGGCAAACCCTGAGCGACCAATTAACATGCCACCAACTTATTTTTTTCCTTTTTTTTTTTTAAATTCAGCTGAATCACATCATGAGGATGTATAAGATTCCTCACATGTCACAGCAGCTTGATGCAAATGAGGCGTGAAGGAAGCAAGACGAGAAATATAAAAAGTACAATAAGGCTAAAAATAAAGCTCTGGACACCTTTCACATGTGCAGATGAGGCATGATGAATTAACATATGGATATGTGCAGGAATATAAATGATAAAGTGTTAAGAGTAGCTTCGATATTGTGATATACGATAACCACAAAATGCATTTCATTAACACTGTTATATTGCTCAAGCTTTATGCCTTTTGAGTTCACAGACATTTCAATGCATAATATTGGAAATAACACCTTCCTAAAAGCCACCAAAGGTCAAAGCGCTGCTGTTTTTCTGTTCTGTGTTTTTATGCTTTTTTTTTTTAACCTCCTAGGAATCAGTGATGCCCGTAAACCCGTTTAATGACCTCCTTGTTTACCTGTGTGTGTCCAGCTGTCCAGTCCGGTGAGGTGCGAGCAGGCGTCACCAGGAATCTAAGCTGCCAGAGGAGGGACGTGACGGATCATCCAGGCTTCTGTAACTCAGGCTGGGGTGAGACTGAGGAGTACCGGGGCCAGGGCACGTATTCCCCCTGCGTGCCACAGTCACAGGTAAATATAGCACGCATGCACGCTGGATAAAGCTTGCAAATAAATTACATTATTAATGTATGGCTCTGTTCTGTGTGTTGCTAGCTGCAGCATTCCATGTTGTACCGGAGCGACAGCGCCGATTTCAGAGCGCAGGGCCCGGATGTGGACAGTGGAGTGGAGGCCGGCAGCGACATGACTCCACCCACTCCCGCCTTCCCCATCTCCCCTCCAACACCTTACGGTACGCTTTGCTCTGTTGCCCAGGTTTGTTTTCTTCTCATCGCCATTTGGGTTTAATTAAAATCCTCCTCCTTTGTGTTTTTCAGTGAAAAATATGTCAGAATTTACTCACCTGAGGCAAACCTCGCCTCCCAGCGCGCAGTCCTTCGGAGGCTACAGGACAGACCATGGTAGGTTCAGATCTCTGGGCTTGTTCTTATGAGAAGGCAAAACCTCACATGAAAAGTATATTAACATGCTTTTAATCTGAAAGAAGAAAATTATGTTTCATTGTGAACATAACAGCATCTTTAAAGGCTGGACTTGAATGGTAGCCTCTACCATTACTCTATAATTTGACGTTTTTGTTTTTTGACTACACTTTATTTGTAGTTTTTCATTTTTTCATATACATACACACACATAAACACACACACACACACACATACACACACCCTCCACCCACCCACACCAAACAAATAAAAAAAAAAAAATAAACGAACAAACAAAACCTCACTCACACAAACAAGCACACAAAAAAAAACATCATCAAACACACAAAAAAAACAAAAAAAAAAAAAAACACAACACGTAAGAAGAACGACTCGTGTTTTTACAAAATAAAAAAAGAAATCAACCAACAGCAGAAAAAACAGCACCTCATCAAGCCAGCAAATAAAGGAGGGAGATCTAACTGAGAAAAAAGAAGCAGGAACAAAAAGCAACCAACCGACCTCTAACCAAGCCAACGAAAAGGAAGCAAACAGAAAATAAGTTATTTAATTTATTTTTTACATGTCCTCTATTGTTCTTTTATTGTATTTGTGGTTTATTTTTCTTCTCTCAAACAATAAGACGCACTCGTTGACAAAAAAGACACGCATTGAGTGGGTGGTAATTGCCAGAGTCCTCTTTCATGTCTGCCCCGTGTCTGCATGCTTGGATCCACTGTGTCATTACAAGCGGAGCTATTTTGGGTCCCCGCTTTGCTTTTACCTAATAACGGGTGCATTGTTGTCGGTGGAATTTTGAAACACAGGCTTAAAACAAAGACGTCTCATACATGCGAGAGCAGGGGGATTCCTAACCATTCGCAGCCCTGCGTGGTTGGGTTTTGAAGAATGCCTGCGTGGTCATGGCCTGCAGAGAAAACTTTTCTTTTTTTTTTTAAAGACCTATCGATGTTGCTCTTTGGATTAAAACTGAGCTGTTTTTTGTGTGAGGTGGAACACACCCTGGTTGTAACAGAGATGGGAACAGCATTTATATTTATTTATTCTTTTAGCACCATCCTTCCAAACTTCTCTCATGTTGTTGTTGTTTTTATTTTTTGTTGCTGCACAAAATTGCCCAAAAAAATATCACAACTGGTTTCAGATCCGTCCCATCACGATGCACCAAACCATTACTTTCATTTTCGTCCCACGTTGACCTCTCGTTGGACGTGTTTCCATAGAGATCTACAGTATGTCTGAAGGCCCCGGAGCAGATATGTGCCCCTGCTGTGCCTCTTACTACCTCAGACACCCAGGCAAGAATCCCTGCATTCAGTCCTGCCACATCGCCATGGTTACTGTGGGTCAGGAGGCATGGCACAAAAAAACTTTTCTTCCCCCATGAAAGTGTCTCTGTGTACACAGAGGGGAAACGGGGACAAGAAGAAACTCTTTCAGCGTTTGCACCTCTGGTTCCTATAAAAGTAAAAAAAATCTGGCTGTGAAGACGGAGCTGGAACACGAGCCTTTAGATTTGTTGACGTCGGTGACTTCAAACTATGACTGATAGGCTTTTATGGCGGGAGGCTTTTAATTTCCAGCTGCAGTCAAGTTTGATTTGTTGACTGCGTGGGTTGTGGCAGCGGTTATTAGTGATTGGTTTTTATATAGATTGAATAGCCCGGCTCAAAGCCATGCAGACAGCTTTCATTACATTATTGATTGATTGTTGCTGGAAAGAACCCAGAGCTTTTTCCCAGGGGATTTTTTTTTATTTTTTAATGCGTTCTCTCTGGCCATTTATTCTCCATATTATACAGGACTACTTGTTGCAGCAAGTTTGTTTTGGCTTGTGTTGACTTAATAGGTTTGTTTTCTGCAGCTTTTCTCGATATAATTCTCTCTGCGTACGTGTTAGAAGTCAGTCATTTTTACATTAAGCTAAAAAAAAATATATCCTAACTGTGAATATGTCCATGAAGCATGCTTGAAGTGTCTTTTTTATTTTTTGTCTCTCTCGCAGAACCCCGGGGATATCCAGAGATCAGTCATGTTGGAGTGGAGAGTTTGCCAGATTCCTCCATCAACTGCCACAGGACGCTAAGTTCTTCACACTCTGCATCTATTGTTGGGACCATTCAGCAGACAGACAGGTAGAGATCTTTTAAAAAAGCAATATCAGCCATCGTTTACCACCAGAAGGAAAACAGTATTCGTTCTCTACAGGATCGACCATGCTAGCAGGCCTTTCATATTAATTGCAAGCCTTTAATTTGAACGATAACACCAGCAATATGAAGTGTTCATTTATGTTGTCCTTTCTCGTCACTCCAGCTCATCCGTGAGCCAGTCCTGGCCAGAGCACCCGGCCCTGACCCGCCACTCCTCTCTGAGCAGCTACCCGTCTGCCAGGCCGCCGGCGCACCACGCTATGTCACTGGACTACGGCCACCACTCTCCACCCCTGCACCACCCCCACATCCACCCGGCCCCCAATGCCCACAGCTCCCCTCGAAGCAGCCAGCGAAGCCGCATGGCTTGCTACGCTCGCAACCGCAGTCCCGCTCAAAGCTTTGACGAGCAGGATGACTCCGGCCTCGGCTACGGCACAGACTGTCCAAGCATGGGTATTGACAGGGATCTTTTAAGCTCCATGGATGGGCAGAATCAGTTGCAGACGCCCCAGATCCAACCCCCACTTCTGCCTGAGAAGAAGAGGGCGTCAGATGGGGACCATTCGCTGGGAACAGCCTCTCCGGCCCTCAGCGGCTTCTCCAGTCCCCACAGTGGGAGCTCCCTGAGCATTCCTTTCCCCAACGTCTTGCCTGACTTGTCAGCTCAGACACCAGGCACAGCCTCACCTCTGCCAGGTAAGCTAAGGTCTGTTAAAGAAGCTAGTGGCCTCATGGGTGCCACACGGCTTGATTTTATCGTACACTGTTAAATGCTGCTTGTCTTTTCCAGATGTGCTGGCCAGCAAGCAGGTTACTGTAAAATTTGTGCAGGACACATCCAAATTCTGGTACAAGCCAGATATCTCAAGGGATCAAGGTAGGTGTTCAGTCGTCACTTTTGTTCCAGAGTAATGAAGAAGCAAGACATTTTCCCAGTCAGCCTCACCAATCTGTTGTTTCTATTGCTTCAGCTATTTCAGTCTTGAAGGACAAGGAGCCCGGCTGCTTCATTGTGCGAGACAGCCACTCCTTCAGAGGGGCTTACGGTCTGGCTATGAAGGTGGCTACACCGCCTCCGTCAGTTCTCCAGCAGAGCAAAAAAGGTGAGACAGATGTGGTAAACAAAAAAAAACCAGACAGCTCTTTGTTGTAAGCAGTTGGTTCACACAATGCAAAAACGCCTTAACTGTCACTGTGTGCAATTGACCAAAAACGCATCCCGAAATCACGATGCTTCCACCACCATGCTTCAAAAAAGGGTAGATGAAGGACCTCCAGAACAAGATCCAATCATTGCTGGCTCAGTGTCTAGACCTGAACCCTGCTGAAAACCTGTGAAATATCATAAAGAAGAGACTCGCGTTAAGCCTAGCTAATGTACAAGACGCCTATAGCTAGACATGTCCCTTGTATTGAGTTAAAAATAACTCAAATAGACAAAGTTTCCTTTCAAAACAAGGAAAATGACATTACACTTCTTTAGAAAGCACTAGATAATCCACTTATCCTAAAAACAAGCAAAATTTTCAATCCACATGTGAGATTATTCCACTTGGTTCGTGTGATTTAATTTTAAAATCAAACCCAATTTGGTGGATGACTGAAGCCTTGTTGTCTGTTTCTTTGAATGAACAGCAGTAAAAGAAAGAATCGGGGAAGTCCACGTCTTCTGGCTTTCATGGAGAAGACTGATAACACCATCATGTCCTTAGAGTGATGCTAATTTCCTCCTGCTTACAGGCCTAATGCTAAGCTAGGCTAAAACCCCTCTGACTCCTGCTCAGTGCTTTTAATTATCGCGGTTAAGAAGTCAGAGATTGGTCCAGTCGTACGGACGTCCTGGGAATCATGCATAACAGTCCCACACAAAGCCGTCTTCAGTTACAGCCCACTGTACTCGCCTACATGGCTGGAACCTGAGAGTCCCTCTTTCTGTTTGTGTGTGAACTCTCCTGGGCATCATGAAGCTAAACAGACCTCTATTGCCTGATAGTCTTAGATGTGCAGCTAATGTTTCACCCTTTAACAAAAGCTGTGCTGGGTCCATAAGCCTGCTCTGATCCCAGGGCCTTCTTCCTGCAGGCTCCCTGCCCCACATAACTCTCTCCATTACAGAAGTTATATCCCAGGACTGGGGTCAAAACGGGGTATTTGTTTGGTTTGTTTACTGCGTAGTGTGTTGGTTTAGCATATTTAGAAAATAGAGGGAGGGGTTTTTTTTGGAATGAAGACAAAGTCTGGAGAGGAATCTGGCCAAACATTCTCTGGCTACGTTTCAGCGTGAAAACAAAGGCTGATTGAGTGATGATAGAGATTCACACACAGCGTTTTCTTTTTCAAAAACAGGTTCACGACATTAGATCCTGCACAACATGTATCAGAAACCAGTCAGATTATTTGGTGGGTATATTTTCTGACTAGAGCAGCCCACAAGGATGTCCTCCTGCCCGACCCGCCGCTGTGTTCAGCCCTTTCCCCCGCTCACACCTGTGCTTTTGTTTGCCTTCACCCCTGTGCAGTCCAACAGCACCTGTGGTGACATCATGACACAGTCCAATCTCCACATTCTGAGCTTGGGGCAGTGTGACTCCTTATAAGTGTGAAACCCAACCCACCTCAAGGAGCGGCCTTTTCTTAGTCTTTGTGTGAAGACATTCCTCACTTAGACTCCCCTCTGTACCCCCTCAGAGGCACTTCCGCTGAATAATTATCCATTTAACCTCTGAGAGAATGAATGTCGTGATTTAAAATGCTGCGTCGAACTCTTTAAGGCTTTGAAATGATGTGCGGCGCTGAGATAAATGGTTGGAGATGCTGTGCAGGCCGGAGTAAATCTAGCGTGTCAGATGGAGGGCGGTCCACAAACTAGTGCGAGTGATTATTCACCTCTGTGTATCTTGTCTTCTATCTGCTTTCTCTTTCGTAACAGGAGGAGATCTATCCAATGAGTTAGTGCGCCACTTCCTGATCGAGTGCACACAGAAAGGAGTGCGGCTGAAGGGTTGCCCCAATGAGCCTTATTTTGGTGAGTTAAACCTCTTTGGCTTGCAGCAGTGACACCATCTGGCTGTTTGGGTGCATTACAGCAGGAAGCAAGAATGTTTGAACAATACTGCCTTCTATTGGTGTGTAGTGAACTCTACCAGTGTGGGCCACTCAGACTAGTGCACTTATAGCTGAATCCTGTGGTATCGTCCTGCCTCGGTGTCTGTATTCTTGGTTAAATTGGTAGCAACCATCCAATTTAACATTTCCAAACTATCTTAAAGATACATAGGTGATCCATCACATTAACAAGTCGCTCATTCCATTGATCTTACATTCTTTAAATATGTTATTGTACTCTGTGGTCCTTTTTTTCTCTCAATTCATTACATGTTTTTTTCTTTTCTTTTTCTTTTAAAGCAAAACTATTGTGTAAGATTTCGGTAATGATACCAGAAACAGAGGCCGGTGTTGCAACACAGCATTAAATCTGGCTCTAATTTAGATTTCTTATGCTTTTGTTTTACAGGAAGCTTAACTGCGTTGGTCTGCCAGCATTCAATCACTCCCTTGGCTCTGCCTTGTAAACTCATTATACCTGACAGAGGTAAATCTTCACACACACACATCAAATTTAATTTCTTGGAGAAGATTACGGCAAGAGTACAAAATAACCATCACTTAAGTTTTGCAGCTACCCATATTTCTGGCAATTTAGTAATTTTATCTCTTGATGCAGCTGTTATGGTTTCTGCTCGGTAATCTCACTGATGTTTTTCTTCGTCGTAGATCCCCTTGAAGATGTTGTGGAGAATACCTCGCAATCAGTCACTAACTCCGCTGCTGAGCTGCTGAAACAGGGCGCAGGTAATCAGGCCTCTTATGTCACTCGCTACGAATAGACGTTCTGACAAACAGATGACGGGACCGTACACAAACACTGACACAATCCCTCCCCGTGTGCGATTCTGCGACGGTTTTTTGGAAACGAGCCACTATCTTCCCGGGGCCCTGTTATTATGCGCCGCGCCGCTCGATCCGCAGCTGTTTGCACAAATCCAAGCGTTTTGCATGTTTGTTCTGTCGCTGCAGCCTGCAACGTGTGGTACCTGGGCTCCGTGGAGATGGAGTCGCTGACGGGCGTCCAGGCCGTGCAGAAGGCCACCGGCATGACCCTGAACGCCAACCCTCCGCCCACCTCCACCGTGGTCCACTTCAAAGTTTCTTCTCAGGGAATCACCCTCACCGACAACCAGAGGAAGTAAGCGCCACGCAGACATTTACGCCACTCACGCACGCAAAAGAGCCGCTTTTCATAACCTTAATTTTCTCTCTTTAGGCTCTTTTTCAGGAGGCATTACAACGTCAACACAGTAATATTTTGTGCTCTGGATCCTCAAGATAGAAAGTGAGTATTGTTGATTTAATGCTGGAACAGATGCCCACATGCCATTTATGGGTTCGACAGTAGTTATTGTTAGAGAAGCCTGTTATTATTCTAATCAGCTGTTGGGAAACAGAAACAAAAAACCCTGAAAAACAAATGCAAATATCACTGCAACTGCTAATTGTAAATATGCAGATGAAAAAGTAAGCTTTAGCCAACACTATTATCCTTTTTTTTTTTTCACTGCTCATAGGTGGAAAAAAGATGGCTGCCCACCAGCAAAGTAAGTATAATTTTGCACAACCAGAACGCCGTGACTATTTTTAAAGGCACCGTCAGACGGATGACAGTGCTGCTATTAACTCCTGCGCACCACTTTTGCAGAATCTTTGGCTTTGTGGCGAGGAAAACTGGCACTTCCATGGACAACATATGTCACCTGTTTGCGGAGCACGACCCCGAGCAGCCGGCGAGCGCTATCGTCAACTTTGTGTCCAAGGTGATGATTGGCTCGCACAAGAGTAAGTAGGACAGAGCCGGTCGGCCCGGACGGAGGTTTGCTAAGAGTAGAAACGACGAACTGAGCAAAGGACTAAATGTAAGGACTGAAGATGGCGATGGCCTGGATATAAACCCTGGATATTAACTGGATGTTACACACACATGCATAATGAGCACCGGGATGTTCAGTGACGTCTTTTAACAGAAAACTATAAATTCCTTTCTATTCTGTCAGTATACTTTCCACTGTAAGTACTGTAAATTAGACAAGTAAGACAAAAAAAAACACTCATACGAAATGTGGTTTCTACTGGTTTACAACTGTACTGTCTCATTCAGTTCGATATAATCATCATCAACATAACACAAAGGCTGCTTTTCTTATCCACACATAGCATTTTATGGACAAATCAAGAAAAACCCTATGTTGTTGCATGTAATGTTTTTATTTTTTTTGTCTAATATTTTACCAAAACAAACTTCTTTTAAGCTATTAACAAAGTCAAGTTGCAGAAGCACCTCTCTGCTGCGTGAGGAGTTAATGACGTGCTAAAGCAGCACACATGCATAATCTGGACTTTGGTAGCGGCTACATCGCATACAGAGTTATGTTATTTTAATCTATGCAATGTCAAATGTTTTATTTTTTTAAAACCGAGGCCTTTCTGTACATGTGTACGTGGCTCCTTTGAACCTCTTTGAGTATGACCACTCGGGAAGCTGTCGGCGATGTTTTAATGAGCGTGCGTGCGTGAGTTGAAATGAGAGAAATCGTAGAAGAATATTTTAATTAAACCCTAATATATACACTGACTGGACACAGTTGGTTCAAACACATCAGTACTTTGTGTAGGTAGAAGTCGGAGCTGCCATTTTTTATTTTTTTTGGTCCTCTTTTTATCGGACCCACAGCTTCTAAACTTGATGCAGCCTTTCAGTATCAGTAATAAGTTTTCACATTTAAATATTTTAAAACACACACACAGGCTGCTATATTAATAAAACAAAATGCCCTCATTGAGAAAGAAAACCTAGAACAAAGAAAGAGCTCAGTGCTGGAACTGCTCCAGTCAGATCTGACACGCTCTGCCAGTCATCTGTCAATGACGTATACAATCCACTTCCTCTGGGAAACGAAGATAAAGCCGTTCATTTCCCCAGCGGATTGTTTGTTTGCTTTGTATATGAGATGATGATCATAGATTCCTTTTTGTGTGTCTGTGAGAGTGTGTGTGAGTGAGTGTTGGGTAATCATTTTATCCACAGAGGGACTTAAAACCACAACAAAGCTGTTGGTGTTCTCGCATTAATTATGTACACACTCGTTATCATTTCCGTGACTTATTATCTGTATCTCATGCGTATCTCTTCCAATACTGTGCCTACATGTGAACGGTTCATTTGTGTATTGATGCTGCATTGTTTGATGTGTTCTGTAAATAAACGAAATGAAACATTTATTTAACGTTAGTCCGACACGTAACTCTGTTAAATGGTTGTTTGTTGGTTTCTGTGCGGATGGAAGATGTTTAATTCTTTATAACTTAAGAGGCTTCAGTTGGATTTATTTTATTTTGCACAGAGCCGGGTTGGTTTTTAGTCCTCGTTGGGTTAATTAGCTTCAGGTTTAAGGATTGTTAACGTCGATATCTAACAGAGCGAGAAATAATTTCGAAAAACTTTTCTTTTACCGTCATCTTCTCTCCACCTTTTTGTTCCATCTCAGTAAGTTTTTCTTCTATTATTAAAACTGTCTAATTACACAGCGCCTGGCACACTTCTACTGTTTTGTTCCAGCTTTGTCACAGGCCTGACTGAAATATCGAAAGCCAAGACGCTGTGATTTGTACGGTTTCAGATTCCAATCTTAAGAGGAAAATTACAAATCAAATAAAAGATAATTTAAGGTAAACCTTGGAAACTTACTAGAATTTGGAATAAAGTTGCTTCATATGAGTTTCTAATGACAGGATCTGCTTTGTCTCAAGTCTCAGGATGGTTTTTTGAAGCTTCATTGTACATTTTTTACAGCTTTTTCAAGATCTAACAGTAGCCAGTGTCTCACAAAGCAAAGGAGGCGATGTAAAGGGTGGATGGATCGTATCAACCAATGTATTTATTGTAGAGAAATGAACAGCTTCAGTTCAGTTTGCAGCCAGCAGAGGACACTAGCAACATAAAACTTTCAACTTGCACAGGCTGGTTTTGTCCTGTGGCTTAATTTCCTGCTCAAATCTAACTTTTTTTAATTATTATTTATTAATAGCTAATTGCTGCACATCAGTGTGGATCATCTGTTAATGGGACTGAAACACACGAGTGTCGTCCTGACTCTATATCTGACACACATGTCCACCGTCTCGCTGGCGTCGTGTCGTAAAAAAGAGGATTTTTACCTCCTCACAAGCCTGGACAGGTCGCTCTAATGGCGCTGAGGAGGGAATAAAATTGCAGAGCCTAAGAGGGAGGAAAGGTGTAATGGGGGGTAGACCCTCCTTCCTCCTCCTCCCTCCTCCTCCTCACTACTGTCCCTCTGCAGGTGGTGAAAGTGAAGAATTCCCGGGGAGGGCAGGAAGGAAGCGAAGGCCCAGGTGTGGCGACTGCAGAGAGCCCAGAGCCCGTCGTCCTCTGTTATTTAGTGCGGAGTGGCCTTGAAATAAAAGAAGCCGGGGAAAGTCCAGAAAAGCCAGCAACGTTATTAGACTACAGAGGAACCTGTCAGGAGAGACGATATTTCACGCAGGTAATGACAGTGTGTGCGAGCGCGTAAAAGATACGCAGGCTGAACTCGATGCTGCAATAATTCCCCCATCAAGACTGATTTATACCCGTTAATATTTACTATTACCAAGACGGTTCATTATATAGGAGAGCTACTAAAAACTGCCTATTCAAGCAAAACTCAGCGTCCAGCCCTCTTTAGCTGTAATCACTGCAACTCTAATAACATTCCTGACCCGAGAGACCCTGATTAAGCCTGTCACATACACTATGTCAGTCTAAACAAATGCCAGCTTTCCAATAAACTTCACAGATTTACGCCAGCCTCTTGGAGTTTAATTTTGCAGATAATGTGTGTTGAGGGGGGTGAAAGGCCCTGTTTATCAGGCTGACTGAACTCATTCTCATTCCTCGAGCACCCTAGCTCTGCAGCATTTTTATGGCCACTTAATTAGAGGGGCAGGGCTCATCTCTTTCCTCTGAGGCAGAACAAAAGTTGGGGAACAAAAATAGAAAGTGCATTCTGGGATATGGCTGCACAATTTGAGGCCCCTGCTTGGTTTTCAGACACCAGAACCTGAAAACACGCTTTCTGAGAGGAGCTGCGGGCGCTCGTATCGGGCCACGTAGGAGTTCAGTTCAGGTCAGCGTGATGCCCGACACTCTCGGCTCACCGTCCGGATCAAAACTTTGTGTCGACGCTGCAAAACTCAAGAGCGGAGCGTTCTCGGGACTGCGCTAAAAAGTGACCCATTAACCGGAGGGTAGTAATTTTGCAGAGCTCGCGGCTGCCTGGTGTCACCGAAGAGGTCTCAGCAGGTCTCTGAAATGGACGAAGCGAGCAACGGGGTCAAGTGCTTTGCGGTGTGAATTTCTGTGTACAAAATGGTTTGCACAAAGCCGTGAAAACTGACTCGGGTAGACTGTGGTTCCTGACATACCACCGCAGCTCTATCAGATGTACTCAAGTAGCCCTAAACCACCTAATTTAAACCAATTTTAACCCTCATCCTACCAACAGATTTAACATGCAAGGACAGCTGGCAGAATAAGCTCCTGCAAGAAACAAAAAATAGCAGCAAAAATATTAACTTAGTTCTTTCTAAAACAATATTAGCTATGTAATTAATGTCATTTGAATAATAAAAAAAAGGGTTTATTCATAAAAAAAAATTGGAGCAATGCAAAATGTGGGCTGGTTTTGATCTGCTTCTTTTTTTTTTGCCCACAAAAACAACGCTGATGTTGTCCAAAACTATATTATAGAGATATACTCTAGATTCATCACAGCCAAACCATCTCAGAGAAAAACAGAGAAAACCTCCTCAAATCTTTTTCCTTACATATGCCTCCTTTTTTTCTTTTTTCTTTTTGCTTTCGACTCCCTCTGCAGCCTCAAAAAACTGGTTATATTTGTGCTTTTTTTCCCCACACCATGTTCTGGTCATGCTCGGACTGCAGCGTTTTATCGTGAAGTTATGTCTTGCATTTCTGACCATGGATGTCATTTTTATTTTAGGAATAGCATGCATTTTGTGTCGCTGACGGTGCACATGAGGACAAGTTTGTTTTTCTCCTTGAAAGTGACTGACATGAGCGCAGTGAATAGCTCCTGCTATTAAATACCGATGCACTGTTTCTCCGATTAAAAAAAACGATTATGTGAAGTCATTAAAAAGAAAAAAACAAGAAATGGATTGATGGATATGACAAAAAGTATAGTTCTGGGGTCAGTAGGATGAGAGTTCAACACCTTTTCACTGACTTTTCATGCCAAACACAAGCACTTTCACTACTATGTGCACATTTATTCGCCTTCTAAGCATGAAAACTTTCTAAGAACGACCCCACCATCTTTTATTGCAAACCCTGGTAATTTGGGGGAACGAGCTCCTCCATGTTGGGAATCACTTGACTAGAGAAGTGGTCTTTACATTAGAAGTAGTCAGACACATTTATAACTTTTATGCTGACTGCTCAACACCCAGCAGTGATAACTTTCAGTCTTCTACCCCCCCGTCCCCCTTATTTCAGCAACAAACCACAGACCGCCATCACTTATAAAATAAATGTACCATTTTACGGCCCGCATCTGCAAAAGATATTCCCTCCTCGACTGACTGTAATTTTTTTCCTTTGTTTACAAGTGAGTAATGGTGCGTCGGTGTCAGCGGAAAAAAGAAAAAATGATATGTGATGGAGAAAGAGTAAATTACATGTATTGTTGTGTGTTTCATTTGTATTTAAATCATCAGTGCTGTGGATTAGAAAAAGACAAAGACGACCAAAGCGTGAATGAAAAGCATTTTAATGTTTACATCAAAGCATGCTTTAGTGACAAAGTGAATGGAGTGTAGTGGGAAAAATCTGCATGTACACATGTGAGGAAAGGCACCGTACACGCATGTATGGAGACGTGTCCAAATGTCCGATACGAGACGGGGGACAAAGGAAGTGTCTGGGGAGGTGGATGGAGGGGGGGATTCGGGGCCCAAAGTGAGCGGCGCCACATTCAGCCCACTTCCGAGCACTCTGCAATCCGTCAGGCTGAGTGCTGAGAGTTCCTCTCTCTCCGTCCTCCACTCTGCTCAGGCCTAATTACAGCTTTGGACTGCCTCAGGGGCCAAGCCTCCAGAAACGGGGACCATGACAGCTCCACAAACAGACCACTCCAAAAAAAAAAAAAGATTAACCAACCCTGGAATTAGATGAAAGGTGCCCTTTGGCCTCCCAGCCCTTTATTTTGTTCACCATTCCAACCACATCTAATAATCAGATATTTGCTGAAGCCGTGTGAGTGCCAGTCAGAGCAGAATCAAAGGGAAAAGATTATCATATTAATCACAATAGGGACCTTTGCATCCAATTCGTGTGTGATGAGAGTGCCCTCGAAAACCTCTCAGACAGGGGCAATTATGTGAGAGACGGTCATGAGACTATTGGGGGGAAAAGAATAACAGCGAACGTACCAGACTTGTCATGTGATCTGCAGCAGCCTCATTCCTCTCGTACTCCAGCACACCTTCGTACAGTGTGCACCCACACTCTCTCTCTCTCTCCGCCAGCGCAGACACACCGGACCCCCACGGCCGTCCAGAATTCCAAGTAAGAATGGGGAAAGGGTTGGCTGGTGTTTGAGAGTGAGGGGCATGCACACACACACACACACACACGTATACCCTTCTCCTTGGTTAACCCAGACATGTTCTGCAGACCTCCAGCTGATTAAACTATGTGCTTTTCAATCTATGAGCTTTGGAACCTGCTGCAGATTCTTGTGCCTTTCCTCGTCACTACAGTAACACCATCCCCTCCAACTCTGAGCTGCACCCAAACAAAAACAGAGCCAGAGCTGGGGAGGCTATCGGAAGAATGATTGGAGCTGACGTGCATGAAAACAGAACATCCAAGTTGATTTAAATGAGCTGCTAAAACATCAATAATGAAAACTAAACGTGTGTCTCGTCCCCAATAAGTGAAATAAGTTGTTCAAGAAAATCCCTTCATCCAACACCAGACCACATGCAAATTACGTGTTTCTGTTGAACTTTTGTAATAATATTTTCAAGAACTGCGAAGGACCTGATCAGATACCTTTCGTTTCTGCGAAAGAGTTGAACTTGCCATGTTACGATGCGAAATATAAGAATAGACATAATACGAAAAGCAGACTGACAAAAATAACTCACAACTATGCATGAAAACAATCGTGGTTTTAATAAGATTTAAAGATGAAACTGAGAATATGTGTGACTTCCAGAAGCAGGCATTAGGGTTTATATTTAGCAAAGGGCCCCCGTTCAACGGGCTACAGTCTGGCTGCAGGAGCCGATGCAGGCCACTCTCAGAGCTTCAAGTGAGTGTATCTGATTTGCTCAAATCATCTTGAAACAGTGGAAAATTGCTCCGGATTAGGATTTGACAAGCAGTTGCGGTTGGCCAGCGTATCCATTGACAGCAGGTTATGTTAAACACATGTACAGTAATATCCTGTGTGTGCAAACACACATTCTTCACACTCCCTCTTTATTGAGTGGCTGCTCTGCGGGACGACATTCCTCCAGTACATTACTCCTGCTCTCCTCTGCTATGCTGAATATGCACAGGTGGCTGAGAGACCCCCTTCCAAAGAACTATGAGTGGAGGAAAGGGAGGAAAATCAGCAAGCTTTTTTTTCAGCATATGAAACAAATGTTTGGCATTCCACTGAGCGCTGCTCTGCTGTAGACCTGTCTGTTAACAGACGGCTGTACGCCAGGGCTTGTTGGCAACAGATTTGACATTGACTTCCCAGAAATTTCAAAAGCACAGAAGGAACGGTACACCTCAGCTCTGCTGCTGTTATTCTATTGGGGTATTTTGGACATTTTGTGCCAGTGTATTCCCTCGCTCATCTGTAACCAATTAATAGTGGACCTAAAAATGTTTCAGATGTAATTACTCAGGAATTTTCTCACTTACATGTGTGGTATGTGTCCTTATTTTTAAGGTCTGCTTTGTAGCACTGACAAACGAGCAGAACAGGGCCCACTATGTCGCACGTCTAAACAAGTTCAGAGACAAACGCTTTACTGTATGTGTGAGGAGCAGGTACATGAGGGGCGTTTGTTGCATGACAAAAAAAAGTTCACTTATGTTTATGAAATCTCAGTGTTATGCACGAGAATGATTGTATGCAATGATTTTGTGGCTGAACCACTTGGATCTTCTATGTTCTAGACATAAAACTTAATCTTGGATCACTAATATATATTAAGATTATTTACTGACAGCTTAACTTTAATTGTAATGTTTTATCCAACACAGCTTTGTATGGTAGTTAGAGTAGCAGCATGTACTGACAATATGTTAAATCAATATACATAAATACACACATTATAAAGTACATTGTGATGCATTATAATATTAGTAGTATTAATAAATGGATGATTGAGCAGCACTTGATTATTAAATATGACCAAGGTGCCATCCACATGCTGTTTGTTTGTCAACAGAAACACGTCATTTTGTATGTAAAGCACTTTTCCGCAAAGTAACTGTTAATTAGCAGTATATTTCCAGTGAGTAAAAAGTAAAATGTACCACAAAACAGCACTTGAGTAACTCGTGTGCCATCCGGACACCGGTTTAGTTTCTAATATGTCACCTATGGTGGGGCTGCACTGTTGCAGCATACTGTAACTAAGCTTGGAATAATCATCTTATGTATTTACAGGTTATAATCTATGCACTTAGGCCATATACAGGTCATGCCGGGTCATGTGCAGCAGCTTCTTGGGCCACAGATCGGGACACGCATGAAAACACATCCTTCCACCACATTGCACATAAAGTTCCCAACGTCTGAACATCTAAAGTATAGTGTTCCGACCATAGTGTTCTTGCGTGTCAGACATCTTTACAACTTTTTCAACTGTTGCGCTGAACTGATTTAGTGACATTTGTGTAATGCCTGATGCACAAGAACACTATTGGCGCCCCCTGTGGACGGATACGCGCAAAGCAGATGCTTGGATTCCTGCGTTGAGTCTCCAAACTGACACCTGATACACGTTAAATACGTTTCTCTGGAGTTTTCCAACAAGCTGGCAGATTATTTTGTTGATTACGCGTCTAATAGCCTCATTATATTTTGATAATTGAGATTAGAATCACCTAAAATGCTAAAAAGTTGAATAAAAATATTGGTGTATTTATTTTTCTTAGATTGATTTTATGTAAAGAACCACAATACCTAAATATTTTCCCCCAGATGTGCCAAAGCCAGCGTGCTGCCCTGATGTTTTAAAGGAATAACGCAGTGGAGGCACTTCATCAGTTCACCACAAGCTATTCGGGGGTGTGACTTCAGTCATTGGGGTCTATATATTGAGATGTTTTGTCCGTTGGCTTTATGTGAATGAGAGAGAAGCTGCCCAGTGAAAAGTCACCGCAGCAGGACCGTGCGCGCCTCCTCGCCTCCTCATATGCTCTCGTGTGACACAATGGATTCCTGTTTTCGCGCACTTTGTATGACTTTTGTCCTGGCATCGTTCAGCCGGAGGTCAGGTGCGAGCGGACCGGTGATCAGATGCGAGCCGTGTGACGTTGGAGCGCGGCTTTTGTGCAAACCTTTACCCAAAGACTGCGCCGAGAAAGTCCGCGAACCGGGCTGCGGCTGCTGCATGACCTGCGCGCTGAGCTTCGGGCAGCCGTGCGGCGTGTACACAGGGAGATGTGGCTCCGGGCTGACATGTCAACATCAGCCCGGTGAAACGAAACCTCTGCAGGCTCTGCTGGAGGGACGGGGGATCTGTGCAAACGCAACTACCAAGAGACTAACCGTCAGACCGACACCTCCGGTCAATGAACTGCCAGGTAACGCTTCTGTGCGCACCTTGAATCCACATTTCACTCGTGCGCCCTCGCTGAGAGTCACTGGATACGCGTCGATGTGCGGTAGTTACGCACAGAGTTTTAGGTGGATTTATGAGAATCTGGGTCAGTTTTGGGGAGTTTCTAATATTAATGCACAGTCAGTGTACGGTTTGAATCTGATGAGCAATGCTTCTCCAGGACGCACAGTAGAAATCCAGCTGCAAGGAAAGCCACAATCACTGACTGATTTTACCCAATACAGGGGGATGAGATGGGAAGTAGAAGAGGGAGCTTGATTGTGAAAAAGAGAGGTGCCACTCTGTACTAGTTTCATTTTGCACCTCAGAGTAAAGACCTCTCTGAAATCCTTGTCAAAGAGTAGAAAGACTTGTGAATCCTGTCCTACTTGGAGGTAGAGTAACTATTTAGTTTGTGTTCTTGAAGGAAACCAGCTATATAGAAACACTTTTTGGAATTTTGAACTGAAAATCTTCCTCTGACAAAGTCCATGACCCTCAAACTGACCCCTATTTTGCAGAAGAAGTGTGAAACAATACTCTTTGTGTTCAGTTTTGTGCATAAACACACTCTCTCCCCGAACTGTAGCAGAGAACGCTGTGGCTCTAGACGAGGAGCGGAATTCCACCGGCTCAGGTGCTCAGACCTCGTACAGCACCCACAGACCCACTGGACCGCTCAGGCCTCCTCTTCACCCCTTCTTCCCCTCTGCCAAGTCCGAGGTCCTCAGACGGGAGCAGCAGAAGAGAACCCAGAGCTTTAAAATGGAGGATCTCCCGGGACCACTCATCACAGACCAGCAAAACTTCTCTCTAGAAACCAAACAGGAGCCTGAGTATGTAAGTACCACAACCAATATTTTTTCTGTCTTCAGAGCACACTGGAGGAATGTTTTTCTCCTCTTCCTCTGTGTTTTGGTGTTTTTCTCTCCCTGCGGGTGATGAAATGCTTTGGGTAGCGGTGCTGACGGTTGGCAGGGATCGTGAGCAGGAGAATGGCATGGCAGCAAGCGGGCACCATGGCCCTGCGGCTGACCTGGGTCAGGCGGTTGTTTAGCCACAAGGCGTCCGCGTACTGAGAGCCAGCGAATGATGGATTGGCCTATGTGAGTGCCTGTTGGGAAGCCCTGCTGCTATTTTGATCTTCTCTTTGGCCAGAGAAGTGAGCACACTCTAGTAATGGGCTTTGACTGGCTGCTCTGATTAGTGACTGGCGCACTTGGACTTGAGGACAAGCCTTTTGGCTTCATCTTTGAGCTGTTTGAATTCACTTTATCCCCTCGTCCTTTGTGTAACGTGTAAGAGTTCTAAGCAGCTTTGGCAAACTGTTAAGCCTCTACAAGTCAGATGAATTCATTTCTCATCCGCCACCTCTTTCATATTGCAGCCACCATTGTTCAGGTATTAGAGCGGAGCAGTGTGTGATGCAGCGTGAGTCAGCTTTGTTCAAGTGTTTATTCACAAAACCATTAACGTCAAAATCACACTGCCACATGAAACGGCTCGCTCCGTCAGCACCAGTTGCGTTTGTGTTTCCACGGAGTTGCAGTTGCTGAAACAAGAACAGATAACTGACAACGTTGTGTCGCTTCATTTTTAGGGCCCCTGTCGAAGAGAGATCGAGAGCATTCTCAGCAACCTCAAGATTACCAACATCCTCAACCCCAGAGGTTTCCGCATTCCAAACTGTGACAAGAAGGGCTTCTATAAGAAAAAGCAGGTAAAGAAAACTATAATTTGATGTTGACTGTGAGCTACAGTACAGATTTGAGCAGCATCGTTTCATCAACATGGCTCCTTCGAGCATCATTTAATGTTCTGCTTGATGCAAACTTGGTTACAACTTTAAAAAGGAAGTGAGCATTTGCTTTTTTTCAGTTATTAAAGATTAAATGCTGAAGTTTAGTGACTCAAACTTTAGGTCTCCTGCAGCCCAATTACAGATTTGTTGCTGTCCTCCTGTATTCATTGGTAGTTATTAGAGCCTCATCATTGCACCACCAGACCAGTGAGGTAGACCCTAGCCACTGGCTCTGGAAACAGGGACCACAGGGGCCAAACCCCAGCGGGGTTGACGGCTGGGACGATGGCCGTTTAACGGGAACCCTCCCAGGGAGACAGACGTCAAGGTGGCCACCGGCACCCCATGTGCTCGCCCCATAATTGCTGGACTTTTGAGAGGCAGACACAGAAATAGAGTTGCAGCCATCCCCACGCTCGCATGGTTCACCCACGATCGGGTTGTAATAAATGAGTGGTTCTGACGCATTCATATGGAGGCACTTAGGGCTCCCGCGCCACTGCATCACCGAGGCAGCTTTTCTTATTACATAGCAGTCCCTCCTGCTTAATGGAAGTGTTCTCCTTGACCTGCAATCATCTCATAACCAGCCTCACAACGCCAGGCTCATTGTCTTTGTTTATGCAAAAAACGGGCCTCGTGTACCGAGCCCTGAAGGAGCAGCGCACATTTCGAGTCGGTCAATTTGGACAGTTGCATTATTTAAAGCAAAAACTGCTCTTATTACAACACTTATGAACAATAAATGCCTCCCAAAGAAAGGAACCACCCACTTCAAGCACTTTGTGTCTGTAAATTGTGCTTAAGATTTTAATTGCTGTAATAGTTTTTCTATTATACACTTTGTGATACTTTTGCAGCTAAAATTAAATCAGAAATGACACATTTTGGTATCCTAACGATAAGAAATGTGTTTTTTAAAGCGATCACACAAGAGTGACCTACTTCAGCTCAGATCTGCCTCTCAGTCGACTTCCCTTTGAAATATCGAACTAAATGAGGACGTCTTCCCCCCCGATCGGCTTTAGCTCCTCTGTGGAGCAGCAGTACAGTCGCTGCAGCCCTTGAAATGAATGGCTGCATGTTTTACTAGAGTGGAGGTTGACCTTTAGTAAAATTGGCAGTAAAATAACAGCCCTTGGGTAGCTCCACAGACTCTGTAAGTCATTTGTAGTACCCATAATTTGGAGCTGTGGGGTATAATCAGCAACAGATGATTCGTACTGGCCACCAGCTTCTGAAAATAGATCTTGGTTCACAGTTGTTCACAAACGGGACTAAGCAAATATTTTACCAGGTTTCTGTTTACCTTAAAGGTCTCTATATGTGTGTGTAACAGGAGGTAGACCATAAAAGCAGCTCAAAATACCACAGCGTGTTGGATAGCCAAGGCTGTGTCGACTCAGCACAATCTGACCATTAATGCCTCTTAACTATGCTGTTCTACTTCATTGACTAAAGTGGCTCGTTACCCATAATGCTCCATATTCAACTGGATTTGTGCACTCAGCTGTCCCACCTTCCCTCCCCTCCTCCTCCATTTGTCTTCCCTCCCTTCACCTTGTTCCTTCGCTCACTTTCAGTGCCGTCCATCCAAAGGCAGAAAGCGAGGCTTCTGTTGGTGTGTGGACAAATACGGGCAGCCTCTGCCAGGTTTTGATGGGAAGGAGCGAGGAGACGCCCAGTACTACAACTCTGAGAGCCAATAGGAGGCGAGCGGGACTGGGGAGGGGGGGAGGAGGGAGGTTGGGAGTGTGCAAGAAGAATTGTAAACAAATGGAGACACTGAGGATATTGGAAGAGAGGTCAAGAGATGGCTCGGGCCGATATATGGATGTTTGCTATTTCTATCTGTTGCCTGTGGGACCTTTTTTTCTGAGGCAGAGCAAAGGAGAACAGAGGAAAGAGTACCAGGAGGAAAAAAGGCCCGTACATTCTGTACTTTTTACGCGACGGGATGGATTCTTCATAAGCTGTTTGTCTCTGACTCCACCTGGACGTCTTCTGGGGGGAGGCGGAGATGATAAAAGAATTTATCTCAGAGGCCTTTTATTGTTTTTTTTTTTTCTAAGTCTAAAACGCAGAGACACGTCACCAAACAGTGATGCGAGCGCTCCTCATTTACGCACAATTAAATGGCATTGTGTACATGCTTGTGACGTGTAATCATTATTTGTATGCTCGTGATTCGTTATAAAGACATGGCGTGTGGTCGCGACAACCACAAACTGTATGAACGTGTTCCTTCAGAGTAAGCGTGCAGTGCCTTACTATGAACTCCTATTTGTATGAATTTTTATTCCGGTTGCTTCCTCCTGCTCCTCCTCGGGGGAGTTGGATGCGACTGTGCAGCTCAAACTCTACAGTGCATATAAAGTTTGTTTTTCTATTTTTTATGCTGGATCTCAAACCACAGAAATGAGGACGATTCTTTTACTCTGTACTGTGTTTTTTTACTGTTTTGTTGTCACTTTGCATAAGCTGAATATGAGAGATAAAGACGTTTATCTCTGATCTCTGTGTAGCCAGTGATATGTTTCAGCACTTGTCTTGGTTTAAGTAAATATGCTGTTTGCATGTACAATGCAACCCTCAGAGGTTTTATTTTTACTTAATAAAGGCAGTATAAAATTTTTTCAGGTGTCATTTTTTGTTCTGTGTATTTGCAGATAATAGACGCACTAAAGCGAGACCGCATCATGAGTAAATAACATTTTAATGGGATGCACATTCACAGAATCAGTATATATACACCGTTATAATATAACCAATAAAGGAATAGCAGCATTCCTGGCAAATAGCATTCAAACTTTTGTCCGCTGCACAACTTCGGCAACAAACAAAAGCCTAAACACGAGTAAAATGTAATAAATACTAGAACAGAAGCAGGAAAAAAAAGTGTAGCCGAGAAGAGCCCTCAAGAAATCCTCCGCTCAACCTGTGGACCTGCAGAGACTTAGCAGAGGTAGACAAATGCTGAACAACCCATCCCAAACCTCACAGTGGCTTGGATGAGCCCTGATATGTTTGTGCTCGGCCACCGCGCGCATATTTGTGGCCCTTTAAGTATTTCCCCCCAATACCCATTGAGGAAACGCCAAAGGAGATACATTCAGACAATGTCAACAGGTTGAATGAATGGGCGGCTGTGTTGTTACGCACCGTGCACAGCTCTAGTTTTGAATGAATTATATATTTAAAAGAAAAAAAAAGAAAACTCTGAAATGGGCTTGGCAGAGTTGTGGACCTGTGGTTTTGAGCAATGGAGTTATTTAGTCCGAAACACAAATGTATACAGTGTTGCCCTATTTACAATTGGGGGGAAAAAAAGGCAAACATATAAAACATCTAAAAATGACAAATGGTTAATGCCAGTAGGAATATACAAGTAGTGAATAAATAAGTTTGTGATGCATACATCATGTAAATAACATGAGAGGAAATTTCCCTCTCTGGAATACTTTTTTTTTTTGCAAATGGAAGTCAGTTCATCAGGAGAGATGTTACAAAACATGATTGTTTGGGTGTAGAAAGTACGCTCCTGAGTGATAGCAGAGTCCGCCGTTCAGTGAGTGACTTCCTGATGACACTCTGAGTCACCGAGCAGGTCACTCGATCCTGGAAGCTTCTTCCCGTTCCAAGAAGAGACACACCAGCAGCGGGCGGGCGGTCCGACCAGAGATGACTCACACTGAAACAGAAACGGGGACAAAATAAATCACTCGGTGCTTTTTGGGGGGGGTGAATCTTCGTTTTATTTTTCTGACTCCTGAGCGTTCTCACCTGCTTGGCCTTGTAGAAGCCGTGTTTATCGCAGTTGGGGAGGTAGAAAGTTGTGAATTTCTCTCCTAGTTTCTGCTGAGAGTTGGCTATCACCTCCAGCGCTCCGTGCAGCTCGATGTGACAGGGACCCTGGGCGGAAAAAGAAACAGCAAGACCCGCATTTAAAACAAATACACCTCATTGTGGGTTCATCATGGCACAGTTTCAGGTTATTGCTACAGAAAATCCACATTCCCTCAGAGCCAAGTGCTCCCTCTTGTGGTAAAAGTGACACATGACTTTGAATCATGTTTTTTTTTAGTCAGATTGGGTTTTTTTTTCTCACCTGTTGTACCAGTTTGTTGCGGATGGCGTTGACCTTGGCCTTGATACTCTCGTGGCCCTCGGCGCCATCTTGGTGGTCGAAGGGAAGGTTAAGACCCAGGAGGTAGTGCAGGGAGCCGTGGTCCGGGACTCCATCAGCCTCCTCTGTAGAGATTTTAGAAAATGCTTCTTCAGTGTTGAAAATGACACAAGAGAAGTTCAAAATTGAAAAAGTAAAAAACACATATAAAAGGAGCACCCTGAGGTTACATACCTTGGCCCAGGTCTTCAGTGCACACCCCCTGTCCTCTGGTCAGAGCGTGGAGCGGTCTGGCCTCTCCGGGCCTCGGAGAGCAGCGCAGACCTTCCCCACAGTGGGCCGTGTGAACCCCGCAGGAAGCCCCTTTCTCCAGAGCGCAGGCCATGCAGCAGCTGCAGCCGGGCTCCCTCAGCACCTGCTTGCAGTCGGCTGGGATGGCGGGACACTCGTTGAGCTTCTGCTGCGTGCAGGCAGCACAGCGGATGGGCTCGGGCCCCACCACCGGGGACGTCCTCACCGCGGCCAACGCAGCCAGAGCCGCCGCTACCACAAACGTCAGCTTCTCATACAATCCAAGCATCTCCAAGCGTCTTCTGATTCCTGTTGTCTCGTAAAACTGCTCTGTGTGTGTGTGTCTGTAGCTTTTCTTCTGAAGAGATTTCTCCGAACCGGCAGTATTTATATGGGGGATCTGGCCTCCAGAGGGGTTAATGATTGACACGGTGACCACAGAAATAAAATATTTTTGACAGAGCTGCTGTAAACGGTGGATGACCCTGCTTGACGTAGGTCCAGGTTCACAAGGTCTGTCGTCAATATTGACGCTGGAACATCAAGTGATTGCACATGAAAACAACCCTGTTTTTTGGGTGACAAATTCACTGATCTGTGTCTTTACCTTTGAGGTTACATGAGCGCTGCTATTTGAAGAAGATTTTCAATAAAAATAATGAATAACATCCAAAATAAGGATTATCTAACGTCCCTTAGATAATCATAATCTGGCAGGCCGTGAGTTAACTACTGGTCAGTGGAACAACTCTGCTGTTGTTGTTGTTAACCGTTTATCTCGTGAAGTAATGCTGACAGATTGTGCGCTGACACTGTTTTGACACTAAAACCTATTTGTCCTTTTAGTCTTGTTGGTGAAGGTTCCTCTTATCAGGCAGACAGCTAAACAAGATCATTCCCCTTTAGCGTTGCATAACCCTAACATTATGGATCTCTCAAGCTAGAATCCAAACATGTTTGTCCGAAGAAAAGCGGCAGTAATTGGTCGGTTCCTTGGTGTAGTATTTGTCATAACTATCTATGGCAAATGCCAGATTCAGTGACTTAATGTGTGATATACACGGCAGCACCGCTCGGGTTGTGTACATGACATGACCCCAAGCTTTTCATCTTGGGGACGTGTTTGTTTTTTCCAGACAAGAACCGATGAGCTTAACCCCACCGGCTCAAAAGACCCACAAAAAAAAAGTGATTATGAAAGTACCTTTTGGGACACAAGTTTCCATAAACCCAAAGATGTGGATTAGAGGATGGATTTAAAAGATCTTGAATGCTGTTGGTGGTGAGGATCCGGGGTCATAGCGTAACGAGAAACATAATGAGAAATATTTATACATGCATTTGATAGCGAGGTTGTGACTGACTTTAAACTGACCTGATTACTTCTGTCGTCTGCTATTTTGCTTTTACTTTCCAACAGCATTTAAAGGAAATATACTTTTACACCATTTAGTTGAGACTTTGCAGAATGAGCTAAAAAAAAACATCTTAAGAATTATCCTAGGCAAATATAAGCAGTGCACACTGATCAGCCACAACATTATGACCACCTGTCCAGTATTGTCCAGGTCCTGCTTGTGCTACCAAGCCATGGACTCCACAGACATCTGATGGTACCGAGATATTAGCAGTAGATCCTTTAAGTTCTCTAAATTACAAGGTGGGGCCTCCTTGGATCTCACTTGTCTTCAACCACATCCCACAGATCTGGAGAACTCTTTGAACTCTTTGTCATGTTCCTCAAACCATTCCTGAACAATGTTTGCAGTCAGCATTATCCTGCTCCAAACACTGCCAGGAATAAGATTACGTGATCTGCAACAAGTTTAGGTAGCCGGCACAAATAGATCCACACGAATGCCAGAACCAAAGGTTTTCCAGCAGAACATCATCCAGATCGTCACGCGACCACCGGAGGCCTTTCTTCTTCCCACAGTGTTGCCGTCTCTCTTCCCCGGGTGAATGAAACCTCCATCAGCCCGGGCTACCGTCTTCCATCGCTCCACAGTCCACTTCTGACACTCGTGTGCTCGCTGTAGGCGCAGGGGTCAGCGTGGGCCCTCTGACCGGTCACGCAGACCCACATGCAGCGAGGAGCAATGCACCTTTTTATCATAGCAAACATGTGAAATCAGGCCACAGGGGCCAGTCTTCACCCCCCATAGTGCTACAGAGAGCTTTGGGCACCCATGATCCCTGTTGCTGGCTCATTAGTTGCCCCCCTCCTCGGAGCACTTTTTACATTTGGTCTACCAACACTCCTGCTGTTTTGGTCCGTTTTAGGACATCTAGCCATCACATGTTGGTCTAAGTCGCCTGGATCCTTCATGCATCTACTTCGAGAACCACTTTTCCACCTCTCGACATCGATTGTAATGAGACAGGCGCTTTCCTTTAATTGTGAAGGATGTAGTGGCAGCATTAGAAAGTTACAGCTCCATTGCGTCCAGCTATGAAACGAAAATACTTACATGTACTGCAAATACTTCAGCCTACAATATAACATAACAATGACAGGGCAGATTTATTTGCAGAATGAGTACTTCAAAATAGTTTAAATAAATCAGTCGAGTCAGACGTGCAAAACGCTAAAGACGTGTTGCTCCCAGCGAAGATAATCTCATCTCCATTACAACAGAGATAAGAGGATCCCTGTTGCTTCTGGAAAACGCTTGTTGAGAGAGCTTTGGCCCCTGAAACAGCATTCTACACCAACATTCAGATTAGGAACCAAAAAAACTGGTTTCAGGTGACCGGAGCAGGCCTACTGAGGGATTAATGCCAACATGACACAAAAACCACCAACAAAAAAAAACATATTATACCCAGAATAACAGAACTAATGTAGGCATTTGAAAGGCATTGAACTTTTCCAAAGACAGCAGTATGGCTTACTTTACCGTTCGGGTACGTTTGGTTTATTTACTTGTTACTCCAAAAGAAACAAGAACATGCACATGGACTTTACTCTCTGGCAGTACCAACCTGAAATAGGGCATGTTAGCCGTGCTGAGTTTGTTCTACATTCAGTATTCACCGGTGACATCATTTGGCGAGATGAACGTGTGGTGGTGAGCGTTACTCAATAACCAGTTCGTGAGTCGTTGCCTCCTCGATGTTGACCATCAGGTCCACCAGCCACGCTGGAAATGGATCCTGCTTGGAAACAGTTTAGAGGGGAAAAAATGCAGTAATTCACAGTTTTAAAGCTAAAACATCTTTGCTCATAATGAATACTCACAACTAGCGACGACTTCTTTTTTTTCCTTTTCCTCTGAGGTTTAGGCGATGTGCGAGCTGGCCACTGAATCTTGGACAGCTTAAAACAACAGAGCTTCTTTATATTCCATTTCAGGACTGTTTGCAAAAATCTTCAACAGAAATACAAAGTGTTCAGTCATTCCTACCGTCATTCTCAGCTTCCTACTGCTGGACCTCCTCTCAGGTCTTAACCCTGACGTCTCAGCTGATGTGTCTCCGTCGCTTCGGTCTGCAGAACATGTGCTCACATCTGAAACAGAAACGTTCTCCACTTCTTCCTGGTGATTGTGAGCAGATTGTATTTGAGTGGAATTCTCTCTGCTGATGGAAGGAGACAGCCGCCGAGGTCTCATAACTCTCAGCAGAGCATCATCTTCTTCTTCTTCTTCTTCTTCTACTAGTTCCTCCTCGGTCTCTGCTCCTACATGAAACTGAAAATACTCCCATCCTGTTAAGTTTTCTTCAGTTTCATCTTCACGCTCCGACTCTTCCTGGATGGGCTCCAGACGTGGTCTCTGTTCGTGGTATTTTGAAATGTAGAACAGAATTAACATAAGGCCCATTTGATGATGAATTGTAGGATTTTTGCTTTACAAAGACAGACCTATAAGGAGCAGAAAACAGAGGTGTCAGACTTACAGTTTGCTGTTTAATGTCCATTTCGCTGGATGACTGAGCTTTCCTGATACAGTTTCAGAAACAAGTGCTGGCTTGTTTCTGATTAGCTGATTATTCAAATCAGGTGTGGATGCTTAACGATTGACCTTTTCCCACATCTGATATTTGGACATGCCACAGCAGGAACAGCACAGCTCATATAAAAGAAAGTAAGCTGAGAAAAAGCTTTCACAATCAAGCTTTTATAACCGGATCCACTCTGGAGAGAAAAAAAAGTGGAAGATCAGGGTCTCTGCTGCTTTTACATGTTTTTAAAAATCTGTCTCTTACATGATAAAAGTCATTAAGGGTGCATCATTTTACAGTTTAAATGATTACAACTGACTCAGGTAAACCTTTGGAGTTACTTACATTAATCTGATGAGTCATGTTGATGTAACACTGCTGTTTGTTGCATCAACCTAATGTTGTGTGTAATTTAAAATAAAAAGTCTACACGAATCGACTTAAAAACTAAACTCAAATTGTACCAACTTAATAAATTCAGCTCTTAAAAACTTAACTTTTCTTCACTATAAGTTTAAGATTTCAGGTCCTGGACTAATTCACACAGTTAAGATGAAATGTTTCGGTACAAAGGACATTTCAAGGTAACATGACCTGAGTTCAAACACACAACTGCTGCAACAGGTTTGTTGTTTACGCAATAATAAAAAGCCAAAAAAAAAAAAACTGCTGAAGAAAATCTAATTAAAGAACTCAGTTTGTTTGTTTGTTTCTTGTTGCTTTAAAAACTTATTTTTATCCCAGCAATTATTAAGTAAGTGTGAATTTAAAATGCATTTTGTTGTTACGAGAAGCTCCAGTTTGTTGGCTGAAGTTGTCAGAAGTCAATAAACTGTGTGTTTTCTGTTTTGTTTGTCTTTAGTAATTAGAAATAAAAATGCAATCAGGTACTATTAATAGAAAGAGTAGAGATGTGTTGATTTGGTACATTTCCAAATAGCGTTACACAATTCCAGGTTAATTATTATAACCTGTGGAGTCTTCAGCAAATCACATACAGTCGTCCTCAAATGTATTCACACCCTTCCATTAAAGAAAAGGCAAAATTCACAATAATCACTCAAATAATTAGAAACTGAAAAAAGTAATAACAAATAAAAATTTGCTAAATTATGATTTAGGGAAATGAGATGTTGCTTTTGAATTGTGGTTCAAAAGAATACTTAAAAAAAAAAACTGTCCCAGACAAATGAGAGCACTTTGCTGATGAGCAGTGAAACCAGAATACCTGTCAACAGGTGCAGAAGTCTGACTGAGAGTTACAGGAAACACCTGATGGCAGTGATTGGCTCAAAGGGTTGTTCAACTAAATATTAGTTTACGGGTCCCATCATGTTTGTTTTTTTTATATTTCTGTTGAACCACAATT
>NW_007579262.1:0-1445 GCF_000690725.1 Stegastes partitus
CCACCACGATGCGAATTGGCGACCTTCTACACTGGTATTCCTCCTAGAGAATACCAGTGTAGCACAAACTTCCTTTTTCAGAGGCAGTCTATTTTAGCTGCTCTTTGCTGGAGGGGCTGTGTTGTTCCACCTTTAACTTTAAGACACCAAAGATGTTCTACTAGATTCGAGTCAGGCGACATACTTGGCCAGATCATAGTTTCCTTTTTTTGCTTTAGAAACTCTTTTTTGATTTAGACAGTGTGTTTTGAGGCATTATTATTCCTCCTCTTCAAGATTTGAAAGTCATCTTGTTTGCAGGTAATTTAATATATCCACTGGCATTCACAGTGCCATTGATAATTGTCATCTCCCAACACAGGCCCATATCATCACACTCCCACTGTCAGGATCATGCCTTCACTGTGCTCGTCCTGGCCAGGTTAAGGTCTAATTTGCTGGGCTCCATCTGAGCTGGAGAAATATATCTTTGTTCCGTCTGACCAAAGAATTTACACCCAATATTCATGATTCATTCAGGATTCTCTTCAGGTTATTTAGCAAAGTTTCATCTTGCGGTTTTGTGCCAAAGAGAAAAGCAAGGGTTTGTTCTTTGATACTGTCCATAGAGGTTGATGTTATGAGCTGTCCTTCATACTGTGGCGCTCAGCTCTGGAACAGGGAGAAAGAGGATTAATGGGAATACTAAGTTTACTAAACAAAAACAAACAAAACAAGTTAACTATACAAACAAACTATACAAACAAATTCAAAAGAAACTGAACAAATTCAAAAATATATATATATATTTGCAACTCAAGAAATGCACAACTGAAAATACGAAAGAATTTGGACATTCAGGTTCAAAATTGACAAAAACAAAACAAGAAACAGTCCCCAAAACTAAACAGTCACAAAACTGAAAATTAATAAACAACCCTCCCAACTAAATATTTAACAGAAATATACCATAAGGATAAACAGAAGAAAATAAAGCAGAATGAATGAAACAATCACACTGTGGGTAGAATTAAAAGACAGCCTCTGAGGCTCGACCATAAAACGGTGAAATCAACCCACACCGAAACAATCCAGCTGCTTTTAGGACCAGAGCAGCGACCAGGCGGGCGACCAGCCGGGCGACCAGGCGGGCGACCAGGCGGGCGACCAGGCGACGACTCCTCACCGCTACAGGGAGGAACACAGCGCGGTGAAACAGCAGCGAGGCGAAGTCAAAGCAAAGCAAAGCAAAGCAGAGTCCAGCAAAGAGAAGGAAGCAAAGCAGCAGCTGGTGAGCAGAGGAGCTGCACTGACTCTCCAGTACAGCCAACGCTGCAGAAGACAAGACAAAACACACACATGAAAGCTAGCGTGGTTAGCAACCATGAGCTACACACCTACAGGAGACAGCGGGTCACACACCTACAGGGGAGCGTCAGGAGCGCTCAGACTGCCGCAGTGTCCCA
>NW_007579262.1:2150-29665 GCF_000690725.1 Stegastes partitus
GCGACCGGAAGGGGCGTGTCCTTGGCCTCAGTAGACGAGAAGAGAGCGTGCAGAGGGCCATAACCCACCTTATATAGTCCGACTAATATGCCACGATTGGCTTACAAGCCCAGGACTATCCTGCTACATTATGATGTTAATGGGTCATTTTTTTATAACTGTGTTCATGTATTTCAGCGATCTCAGGATTTTCTCAGTTGTGTGTCAGTAGTCACAGGTGTATTCACTGATTGTTCTGATATTGTACTTTGGTGCCTGTATTTTTAGTTTAGCTTTTTTCCTTTTCATCACATTCTATAGAAATGAATGTTTATGTTTTATGAGTATCTTCAGTGTCGTCTGTCTGTCTGTCTGTCTGTCTGCCTGTGTGTCTGTCTGTCTGTCTGTCTGTCTGACTGTCTGTCTGTCTGTCTCTCACCAGGATTACATACCAACAACTACCTGGATGTAAATCTATAGGAGCTCGTGTTGGAACAAAGCTGAACATGGAGGTTACAGTGTACAGTTTGTTTGAACAGTTTATTAATTTGACCAGATATGTTTGGCGAACCCACTGGGCTGTTTGCAACCTGTCTAACTGTCTGACTATTTTCCACATTTTCAGGTCAGCTTGCTAATTAACCTGGTGAGTTTGATGCTATTTCTGCCAATAATTTTGAAGGAAACCATGGACTGACATTGAAATATATTCAATTTTTTTTTAAAGCTTTCTGGCGAAAGCACCCTAAGAGAGCTGCAAGGTCTTGACAGATTTATCTTTGTCAGGTTGGCATGAAGGCATCCATGAGCTGTGGTTGAAACTCTGTTCCATGATTAAATATATTGAAACAGGTGAGTCAAAAACCCAAGGTGCAACCATCTCTTTCTTTCTGGATTGCCTCATTATGAGCACGGAAGAGCACATCCCAACTTTCCTGATTGGAGATGTCAGCGGCAGCAGTCAGTGTTACTCAACAGTTGAAAGCCTCAGGGTTTCCCAAGGCAGGGAGTGGCACCCCCCCTCCACCAGTAAACACATCAATAATCCTGCAGGTTGACTGACTGGCTCACTGGGTAAGGCATGAAAATGAAGGAGGAAGACCTGTGGAGAAGAGGCAATTAGTGTTCACTCTAAGGTGTATGGGGCCTTGGAATATTTAGTGATGTCGAGTTAAAAAGGAGGGTAAACCCTGAGCCCCAGATGGTGATTAGCTTCATGCGAACTAGTGCCAAGAGAAAATAAAAATCAATTAATTTCTCAGAAAGCAGTGACCTGTTCACCTTTACGAACCCATTTCCATGTCATTTCAATAAACTGTAGAATACTTTTGCTGCCTACTTCAAAGGACAGGCAGATGTTTTAGGAAATCTGTTCCTCAGTCAGCTAAAAAAACCAACATACGTTTCACCTGTATGCGTCCTGTACCAGGGTGGCTTCAAATGCATGTAGGGTTACTTTAAATTAAAAAAAATATGGCAGCAGGGGAAAAAGCGAGTATTGCTCTGTCAGAAGTATAAAATATGCCTTCCAGCAACTCCAAAGCTTCTCTTCTCATGCAATGTAGAAGCAGAATGTAAAAACAAGACGTTGTGGTTTATGCCTTTCACAACAAGTCTCCATACCTAAATGACAAAGTAGGTCATGTCAGAGCCTTACAAAACAAACCCCTGTGAGGGGGGATCTGCTGGCCCTATGGTTAAAGCTCAATTAACTGATTTTTTATCCACTTGCAGACAGTAGAACACGGCTAGAATGTGTTGTTGTGAACATGTTAGGCAACACTTGCTCTTTATTTGGAGTCCAACCACCTGATGAGAACTAGTTGTTAACCTTGTCTGCTTACTGTCGGGCAGGTAGTTTAGAACGTTTTTAAAATAGCCTTTTCACAGTAAACAGCTGCCCACAGCTGGAAACAGGGTTGATGAGAGTTCTGAGAGTGACCCAAAACATTTAAGTTGATACCAAAAGTGGCATCAAAACAATGAAGTGGAAGATGATGAAGGAATTGAGGGGAACTGGGGAGTCCTGTGATAGTTCTCTGTGGGGTCACTGTGAGTAACTCTTTCACAGCTAACAAATTACAGAGTCATCTGATATGTTGCAGCTTTAAGCGTTGGTTAAGTTCATGCATTTACAACAACATGGTTCAACATTCATAAAAGACAGTCGTCCCTTTTAAAAGAAGCCAAAGTCAAAACTTTGTTCAGCCAGCCAATGTATGCCATCCTACAGCATGTGTAAAGCTACATTTGTTTGCTAGGTTATTTACCTTTTACTACTTCCCTTCATTTGGGCATTAATGGACTCAAAGATCAATGAGAGGCACTGCGAAGGAAATCGCTGTGACAGTCAATATGCATATCATGAATATTGGATGGCGAGAAAACAGAGGGACATTGGATAAACATGAATCTCACACAAATCCACTTGGCACAGACAGTTAATCTGACAAATAGTTGCTGGAAATGAAACACTGACATAAAAATGTGTTTCTTGGAAGAGCTGAATGTTCAGGCTCTACTCGTAGTCCCTTCATATTTTGCACAAACGGACCCAGTATCTATGACAAATCCACTCCCCCCTGTGTGAAACCATGTAATTCTCCGTCTGCCTCGTGTCCCGTCCAGCCGTGTGACTCATGTTTCTCATGTTTACGCTGTGGTGGTACATCACCTAGTTGTGATGACGAGGATTTTGCTATAAGCCACAGCTGAACATCCTATATCCACCCTGCTGGCACAGCTTCAGTGTTTTCATTCCATATGATAGGAGTCACACCACATTCCTGTTACAACTTCTCTGCGGCACATAAAAATCTCCTCTCCAAACCGCAGAGCCATGTGTTTTGAATTTTCCCTCTGTTTGTTCCCATTTACAGCATCTCCCTCTCTTTCTTTTTTCTTCTGCTCCGTCTCTCTCTCTCACACACAAGCACCGATCCCTCGCTCTTTTCTTATTGATAGGCCCATTTAGTTCTCATGAAAGCATTCCATTTAGGTGCATTTGAGGTTATGGTTGTCACTGACAACCAGCTGTCAGAGAGTGGCAGCCTCTATCAGTGTTGGGGGTTTCCAGAAGAGCTTACAGCACACAGAGCAGCTATTGATGGAGCCCACTTTATGGACTCAGACCCACCAAAGGCAGTGGTGTGTGACAAAGACAGTGAGGGGAGTTGGTACTTTGGTTCTTTGACCCTGTGCGCTTAAATCACATGATGTTCTTTACTTTGTGAACAGGAAGAATCGCCTCATCTGTTGACTTAGTCTGGTGTGATTTCAGTATAGTTTTAGATTAACATGAAGATATAGATGAATGAGTTAATGTGAAGAAAACAGATGGTTGTACCATGTGATGTAGTGGAGGGGAAATAAACAAATATAGGAACAGATATAATCCTTTAAAGTTGCAAAGCAGAATGCTATGTTGAGCTTTTTTTTGTTTTCACCCAGCTTCATTAAAGAAAACAGTGAACTGTAGTCTACTGTGTTAAAGTCCAAAGTTTTGTCAACAGATCTATCCACCCTGAACTCCTCCCTGTGCCAGATCACGGCTCTACAACTACATCTCCTTTGCTCTGGTCATAATTACTACAGCCGCTAGAGGACTTAGTGTCTGAAACGCAAACATGCTGTCTTGGGGTGTTTGCTGAAACAGCTGATGCTGCCTCACATGACCACTGGAGGTAACTTAGCAACGAAGGTTAACAATGAGTCCTAATAAGCTGCAGCGTGAGCGGGTTGCTTTGAAATGAGAGGACAGTGTCCATGTCCTGGTAGTTTTAGTTATCAGGCTGTTTTGGACTGATTTAGGGCAGCCTGAGGTTTTATACATGTTCCATCGGCAAGAAGCTTCTCTGTAGGATGTTTGTAGAAAACAGTAAAGCCTCCAGGCGGGTAGAAAATTGCAAAATACGGCTTTGAGGGGCTCAATGCTAATTGTCAAACTGGGAGAAGACAGCACTGGTTGGTTGATTTGGAGAGGATGATTACCATTTTTCTGCCCCCTCAATGTCGTGGAGCAACAGCCTTGTCCTCTCTAACATCACAGGGTAACACAACAGCCTTCCACTGTTCTAATCCCTACCTGTTCACTGAACTAGAGTTGTAACTACTCACTACTATTAGTCGCTGTTTGGTGAACTCAGAATTAACGCTGTAGCTGAACCTTTTCTTGGGCCTTGAGTTCCTGCAGTAGTAGGTTACCTTTTGGTGATCCAGGAACTCTTAATGTGGAATCAATAATATTAAATGTCTCATTGGTCAGACCCAGAAAATGCAGCACAAATTTATTAAAAGACTTCTCCTGGTTTAGTCCCTGTGGTTTGATAGTTCCTGGAACTATTTGGTCAAAAAAGGGGGCAACTGAGGACACAGAGGGCATCACCTCTGTTTGTTATTCCCTTTTTTTTGGAATCTGTGTTTTTTCAGCAAAGAGGGTTTACTGTCTGCGTTTCAACACCACGCCAACACATCGAGGAATTATTTCCACATAGAAAACTTCACCACCAACTGATTTACTTCCAGTGCTCTCGTTTATGCCAATTCAGGAAGAAGTGTGGCTGACTTTTACCCTTAACTGTAACCCCTGGCTTTATTTCAGCCAGATCCTAACCATAGCCACAAACTTTCTCAAACCAAACTGCCGTACAATGACTCTAAAAATGTTTTTGCACATTTCTGGTATTTTCCAAGCTAAATTCAGTATTTGTTTTGGACTCAGTCTGTTTAAATTTGACCACTTTTAGGCCAATAAATTGTAGACGGTGTAAAACTTCAGCTTTTCTGCAGAATGACATCCCTGTGAGTGTGAAAAAGCTTTGGAATAAATTAACAAATGAGATGAATGAAGTCCCAAAAAATAATAATGAAAATTCTCAAAATAAATTAAAGAATGTATTAATTATTCATGAGTATAGATTATATTATTGTTGATTGTGTATCTTACTAAACACTGTGTGAGGATCGTAAGGATTTGAAATGAAAAGTATTAGTTTTTCATACAGTAAGAGTTTCAAACATTAAAATGTTAAAAGTCACAAGTTTCTCTGTGCTAATTGATTTGATGTAAGGTCTATTGCTAATTAGATTAAAACAAACAAACAAACAAAAAACTAAAACAAAGCAGAAAAATTAAGTTAACATTTATCCTTAAATGGCAAAAAATTGAATTAAACTCTGGTGATTGTCACTTGTGAAAAAAAATACAATTATAAAATACGAGCCTTTAATTGAATTCGTTTGCTGTAAATAAATACCTTTGGAAATAGTATTGTTGGGAATAACACACACACGCACACACACCCTCCTCCCCCTCTGGAAACCTGTTCTGGAGGGAGTGACTTGATCCAGGCGGCGTCCAATTATATGGAAGCAGCACTTATTCCACTTTATTCCAGGCTACAGTTAAGTGGCTTGAAGCCTTCAGAGACACACATGCTTGTAGTATAAAGGCAGAGCAATAGGCAGAGAGACGGCACCCATGTGACATGTGCACGGAAAGCTAAAGACAAAGGTAGAAATATCTACTCCAGCAAGTGAAGCGTCTGGCAGCGTGGAGAGGAGACAGAGGATGCTCCAAATCAAATCCATGAGGGGCTTTTTTTCTCGTCTGGAAATTCACGGCTTCATATAAATGATTCATGAGAGCCTGTTTCTATTTCTAAGGGAGTAATTGCGCTCGCAGTGAGTTTGAGCTGAAGCCGGTCACCAACCAATCTGCAGAAAGACGCTGGTAAAGAAGGGACGAGAGCCTGGAGAAAACACTGAAGTCCATTCATTCGCGGGAGTTTGATGAGCGTTCTTTTTAACCTGCTCTGGACCTCATCTGTCACAAGGATCAACTGTTGCTGCAGCCGGAGCGAGAACAGAGACATTCTCCAAGTGTGTCTGGCTTTCAGAATGGATGTTTGACCGTCACTTGGTACTGCATGCAGCCACACAGCCGGTGTTGTGCAATTAACATGGAAGAGAGACTGATACTGTTGTTGATGCCTCGGATACACCTTCATCTGTCCTGATGTGATGCCACATTGTTGCACTGAGGAGAATGATAATATCCCACAGCGCTGCCGGCTTTTTCATACTGGTTGCTCATCTCTGTGTGTGAAACAATACAATTCGATTCTTTTTTCTTTGTACAAGAGGCCACTTTGGGCATTTTAAGTCACTGGCAGACATCAAAATTGAGAGGCTTTTTGTTGTAGTGACCTTGCCCGGTTTTGACATCTATTCAGCGGGAGATCATCATGCTGATGATGATGGAGAACAGCGGCATGGATGCGCATCAGGTTGATATCGATTCGGAATTTGAGCCTCACAGTCGGTCGCGGTCGTGCACCTGGCCGCTGCCGTGTCCAGAAGATTTCCCCGGGGGAGAAGAGGCAAGCCGAGGTCTGGCCCTGGCATCGGTCAAAGTGGAGCAGTACAACGTGCCCGCATGCCGGGCCGACAGAAAAGGCGGCGCACCGGCGGAGATCAAGCATCCAGCCGGCGCCCCGGCCCCGGTAGTGGCCGCTCCTGCCTGCATGTCCGGGGCTGCGCTCGACGTGGCCGGCCAGCTGCGCAAAGCAAAGTCCTCCCGGCGGAACGCGTGGGGAAACCTGTCGTATGCAGATCTCATCACCCGTGCCATCGAGAGCGCCCCGGAGAAAAGGCTCACCCTGTCCCAGATCTATGACTGGATGGTTCGCTTTGTTCCTTATTTCAAGGATAAAGGCGACAGCAACAGTTCAGCCGGATGGAAGGTAGGCCACATGAAAGAATTTTCTGACACCACATGGTGAAGATTTTAGTGGAGAAGCTTCCCTATATTTAGCTTCAGTCTCTGTCTGCAGCATAACTCCTTTTCTGCATATTTGAAAGCCACATAATTGACCCCTGGTTCCAGCAATTTATGTCAGTGGCGTGTCCCCATGTCACTCCACAGCGCAGTGTGTGGAAAGGGGCGGTGAGCGTGGCTGGATGAGGGTTCACTGGGTTCATCGTATTTAGGGATTGCAGCCTATGCATATAGGAGAAGCCACACGGAGCCAAACTCCCCCTCTTCACTGTTCCTTTTGGATAGACGCGCGGTGACGCATTCGCGCTGTGTCTGGTTTCAAGCCTGTGCTTCTCCGTGATATCGGGTCACACGGGAGACAGAGTGCGCCTCTGGTCCGATTTTTGGCTCCTCAACTTAAGCGTCACCCATGCCGCCAGTTGGGTGCTCGGGACAAACGGTTTGGAGCCACCCCGCCCCCTGCTATCCAGTGCTCGCACGCCGAATTACGCACGGGCTGTGCGAAAGCATGGCACAAGGCGAGGGGCTTAAAAGGACAATAACAAGAGATGATGACATTGGGTGTCACGGCAAACAGATGTAACTACAGATTATCCCTTACATTCAAATTAATATGAGGTTAATCTAATAGATTGGTAGCTGTAATCTACTTAAGTTTACCACCCATTCTGTGTTAGGATTAATAGTCTTTTGTTTTCAAACCCTCTGCTGCAGCTTCCCCTCACACTGCTCTTTATGTTTGACATAGTTTAGCTTCCGCGTTCTGTGTTTTTAATTTTTTTTTACCTACTTTAAAACAAGATGAATAGTGTGGAAATCAGCCCTGCAATTTAAAACTGCACTTTGTGCTCCAAAAGTGAAATGCTTTTTGCTTTATTGTCTTTTGTGTCAGGACAGAGTTTTATGAAGAGGCTTCAAGGGTCCCTACATTCAGTTAATGTGGAAGGCAGTGTCAGAAACTCCTGTCTTGGTAAATTTGATAGCATTGTTAAACATTTACTGGCACTGTACTATCAGGACCTTTAAAACGAATGATAGATTATTTAACAGAACACAGATATTAAAGATGGTTCAGAGCTGTTAGATATTTTAGTTCCTTAAAGTTGGGGAGTTAAAACAGACGTGTTTCCCCCCAAAAAAGGTCAAAATCAAATCTATAGATGTTGAGGTATCCTGATTTTTGTGTTCTCAATTTAGGGTGAATGCTGGATCCTAAAGCTCCCATAATGCAGCTCAAAAACATCCCCCTGCCCCATGAATGTATGCTCAGCTTTGCACCTCCACTTCTTAAACTACAACTTTTCTATTATTAATTTCAAAACCCAAGCCAAGATTAAAAAAAAACAAAAACTTTTAAACTCCCTCCAAAGCCACAGTAAATATCCCTCAGTCTGTCACACACACACACACACACACACACACACACATCTGTTTTTACAAGCAAAACTCCTCGTGACAAGTGAGCTGAACTTCTTGCATAAAATCAGCAGACTGTCCTTTAAGATGATTTTTGATGCTTTTTGAAGTAACGGTTTCTTTCCTCTGTGTCGTTGCTTTACTGAGACGACCGAGGGCTACTGTATGAAGCATACAGAGGAACAGGAAACGCGAGTCGCAGTGGGATTTACAGGCATTGTACACCATCTGTATGTGACAGTGTGCTGGTCTGAAATCGTCTTTCTGTTTCTCTTGTCATGTTATCATATCCTTACAGCATTTTTTGATAAGTGCTACTGTCTCCCTTCTTTTTGTCTCTCTTACACACACAAGCTTTCTTTAATGCTTCGACTCCTGCCCGCTTCCAACTGAACAGTACTGAGACGCAGATTAATCTCCATCTTCAAATCTTGAAAATTGGATTTAAAGCAGGGGTTTAAGTCCCCGGGTCTTGTTTTTCGCTGACCAGGGATGCCCAGCTTGATGCCTGGCCGGCTCCCTTTGCAGCTTTGCGTGGAGGTTTTGATTGGCCGGTGTGGCATGGAAGCTGATTGGCGGAGAGGAGCTCCAAGTCCGGGATGAAAAACAACTTGATTCGATCATAATAACACTGTTCAACAACAACAACAACAAAAAAAAAAGAATCAAAGGAGAGAGCAGGGAGAGACATGTAGGCACATGTTGGACTGTAATAGTTGGCAGTGTCTTTAATGAGATTTGAAGCACGGAGGTACAGAATCACTCATAAAAACACACACACACACATTTGCGTACAATATGTATACACCCTCCCACTGTTTTGTATGTTTCTGGTTATATTGAACAGCACTGATGGGTGTGTGAGGTGGGGGGTGTGGGTGTATATGCATGGATGGATGGATGGATGGGATGAGTGGGAAGGAAATAAGATCCAGTCAGAGTCTTGCTATTAAAAGCAGTCTTTAAGAGCTGTTGTGTAATCCTGTCTGAGAGCCGCTGCTCAGTCCAGCCGCTGGGCTCTTTGTCTTCATCTGGGCCAGCAGCTTCTGCAACCCCTTAAAACCACACACACACATAGAAACTGTGGATATATACTGAACACGCACTGCTGAGGTGTCAGTCACTTGTTTAAGCATTAAGTGCGGAGGCTACGGCGGCGGATTGGATTCTTTTGACGCATTCACACTCTTCTTGTCTCCAGTGATAGTGTATGGATTTCTTTGACTGTGGTCACATATAGTGTACACACACACACACACACACACACACACACACACACACACACACACACACACACACACACACACACACACACACAAAGACGCACACAAAGAGGCAGTGTTGCTTAAGTGTGTGGCAGCAGGGTTGCCATGATGACTATGTATGGATTTCTCTGACCGTGGTTCAGTAATTGTGGTCAAGTGTTTTGACCATGTTTGTTATTGCATCTGAGGTGGGAGGCTGTGTTTGGTCGCACAGAGTGAGTTCAGTTCTGTAGGTGGTCACGGTGCTGGTGGTGGTTATGGAAGGCGGGGGGTTCGCGTTCTCTTTCACACACACACTGTTGTGTTCATTTCACAAGTGGCTCTGCGTGGGAATGGATGTGCTGAGCTGTGGCCTGTCTGCAGGCTGTACTGTACACAGATTCAGCAGCAGGCAGGCAGGTAGGAGCTCTCTGACTCTACCTGAAGGCTTCACGAAGCAGCACGTTAAAGACTCTTTGTGGGTGTACGACTGTTGTAATCAGACTGTGATATAATGACACACGGAAAACAAGCAGCAAAACATGTGAGGATCAATTATCAGTTCATGAAGCATTAAGTCTTGTTGTTGGTGTTGAACTTATGAGAGGTTGCTCTCTCTGCTGTCCTCTGTTTACCGCTGGAGTCAGCTGTACAGATTCTTGAGCTTTCATTGAATTTGCTTCAGTTTAGGGGAGTCGTATTTGTTCAGCTATGTGACTGCACATGAATGCACCCTTATTGCAGAGTTTTGGATCAGGTTGCGCCTGCAGCTGTACTTCCACACAGGCTGTTGACAAAATGTGATGTTTTCTCGGGATGCTCAGGTGGACTCGGGGTAAAGGTCCGACCATGAACTGTAGCACCCCTGCTCTGGCTAGTATCATTCCCCATCTCTCTTTCCAATTATTTCAGTTATTCAATAGTAAAGTCTGCAAACCTATATTTAGAAGAGATCTCCAGCCTGACCGACACCTGATGGCTCCTGGCAAAGTGTGGAATTTTGAGATTTTTGAACATTGATGTATAAACTTAAGGTTTGCGGACGGACTGTCTTCACAGTGCTGTCATAGTCGGCAGCCATTGTTAACAATGGCACAATTCCATCAAGCATCCCAGTGAAATCTGACAGTGAGCTGTACAATACACTGATTATGAAACTAGCTCACCGAGAAGGAATGCAGTCCTGTTGAATGTGCATGTGCTTTTCCTGCTACGACAAACTAAAAATGTCTGCTGTGAAAAAGGTCTGCTGGCTTTAATAACTTGAAATTCATTTATTAAGAGTGTGAATCTGTCTTCCTCTAGCTCTGCCAAATATCTGAGTTCATGAATGCCATGTGTTTTATTAGTCCGGGGAGGTAATGGCGGGTCGTGGAAGGAGGGGTGGCAGTGGGCTTTCAGGTTTGGGTCTTAAATTTACTGCACCAGACAGGTTCAGTGCAGTCCAATAAGGACTGGATTCAGGGGTCTCAGCTGGAAGTCAGTGTAAAACAGTAGCAGGGATACACGACGGTAGCTGGTCGTCATCGGTATCAGCCGATAAAGGTTATATAATGTAGAAAGTAGACCTGACAGGTTGATAACTCCTGTCAGGATAAAAGTGTGCCGTTTTGTTTGACTGTGTTGTCTGAATAAATATTGCATGATTTACATGTAGGTGGAAAAAGCCTCCTTATTTGCTCAGTGCACCTTCCAGTGGACCAGCAGGATAAAAGTCAGCATCATCATATGTTACCAGTTTCAAATGGATGTTCTCCATGATGAGGTGGGAAAAACATGTGCGCACTACATTTTTGCTAATCAACTAAAATGAGTTTGAACATATTGACATGCTGGGTATTGGCAAACCATAAATCTATTGGAAGTAAGGTCTCATTGAAGTTCAATACAGCAGCTCATTCTAGCTCAGGAGGCTCGTTATGTTCAGTCTCCTGACTTGAAGAAACGTGTAAATTCAGTGACATGTTTATCACGGAGGCCATAGCTGAAGGTGGATCTGTGTGGACTGCATCGTACTGACAGAATTATTTCCTCACTTTTTGGTTCCTTTTTGTTTTCATGCATAAGCTGGAGTATAAGACACAGCTCATAATATAATACACTCCAGTGCAACAGCATCACTAATCATGATCTCAGTGCTTAAACAGATAGAATCTAATGACAGTTTCACAAATGAACATAATAGACTTCACTGTATTTGTATTGTATTTCATTGGACTGTAGATTATATGTCCATCCATCCATCCATCCATCATCTATACACCGCTTAATCCTCATTAGGGTCGTGGGGGGGCGGAGCCTATCCCAGCTGACTCAGGGTGAAGGCAGGTTCACCTGGACAGGTAACCAGTCTATCACAGGGCTACACTTAGAGACAGACAACCAAGCACACTCACATTCACACCTACGGACAATTTACAATCACCAATTAACCTCAGCATGTTTCTGGACTGTGGGAGGAAGCTGGAGAACCCGGAGAGAACCCACGCTGCACGGGGAGAACATGGAGACTCCACGCAGAAAGATCCTGGGTGTCCTCACTGGGATGCAAACCGGCGACCTCCTTGCTGCGAGGCGACGGTGCTATCCAACTGCTCCACCTTGCAGCCCTAGAATATATGTGTAGATCATAAAGTAGTTAATGAGTACGTATACATAAATTGAATAGTAATCATCCATAAGGACCAAACTGACAAAGAGAACACAAGGTGAACCTTCAGTAAGACAGACGATGATCTACAGACACTCCAAGGCTCAATACGTTACTACAGGTGTTGATGATGGAGTTTATTTTTGATGGGTTGTTTCACACAGATGTACGACAAAGAGACAAGTAAATCTCTTTTGGATAATATGAAGTTAGTTTTGCTGTGTGTTCTGGGAAACACAGTTCTGATTACAATATAAACAAGATTTATGTCAGCCCTAAAAATAGTCAAAATGACTTTCGTTTACCTTCTATATCCCTGATTACTGAGAGCAAAGTGGATCTTTACATCTAATATGCACCTAATATGCTTGTAATGCATCACAATGCACTTCACGTAAAGTATTACCGCCCACGCTGATGGCCATCACCTTGTTCTGCTCAGATTCCACTTGTGGGAGATAGAGAAGGAAAATAAGGTGCACAGCACACAGAGAGAGACAGAGAGCGGGGAGACGGGGGGGAGGCAAAGAGACATTTTAAAGAACAAGGTATTATTTGTCCTGCCAATAAAACCTTTTTTGAATTGGATTGCGAATTGAGTGGGAGAGGAAGAGAGAGGCGGAAAGAGAAAAGATAGAGCGAGTGCGCGAGTGGTGGCGGTGGCCCCTGCTGCTGAGCACATTGATAGCAGTCTTAATGCCTGTGATGCTCCAGTGCCAGCCCAGACAGAGGGGAATTGGTTGGAGATGGTGGAACAGGCTTAGAGGGTTCCCTGTGCCAGCCGGCCTGGCGCTGGCTCAACAGAAAGCCCTCTGCACCGCTACACAGTTATTGTTATTATCACAAAGGCGCAGCAGAAGGAGAGGCAGCTCTTGAGTTGGCGGGCTTGGCGCTGGGTTAACTGGGGGCGGGGAATGGGAAGAGGAATTTGGAAGGCAAAAGGGGTTGGTTGTTGAATCTGAGACTATGGTAAAACTCATCTGATCAGTTCCGTGAATGGAGAGAAAACAGTTGGGAAGAGTCGTTGAGGACCTGAATGGAAAGGAGGCCATGCAGAGACGGACAGATTTTGATCCGAAGGGATCAGTTGCCTCGTCAGTTGGTGCTGAGCTACAAAAGGCATCTGAATAGATATCACTTCAATCTGGAGAAGGGCTGGGAAGTAAACAAGGGATGCACCGGCAGTGGAGGCGGGGTGTTCACTGCTTAAAATGAGTCATAGTGGTTGGAATAGAACATAATATTCTCGCCCTCAGCCCTCACACTTCAATCATTTGGAATAAATCAGCTGGAATAAAACGTTGAGAAACACTCTACAGACGGAAATTCCAGAGAGAAAACCGAGTCCAGACACAGAACAGTCAGCGAGGCAGGCGGATCTTGGGAATCGTGCCTGGTGGTGTGTCGTAAAATGTCGGCCCAGCACACATTCTCTCCGTGTTGTCTACCAGACCTCAGGGCTTCAAAATGTTCTGGTGTCTGGCTCGGACGATGAGCAGAGCAGTAGTCAAAAAACATTTAGTCCTCTGTCCTCACTGTCAGACGGTGACTCAGGAACAGGTCAGCACTGAGTGTTGTTGCATTGCAAACAAGGACCTAAAGGACCACACCAGAGGCTTGTTTCATGCTGTATTTCACTTTCAACAAATCCCATCCACTGTACATCACAAACAAGTATCTCACAAACCATTTCATCATGCTTAGCCTCAGGTAGCCACTGACAAGCATCACCTCCCTCACAACATGTCAGGTATTTTTCTGATCATTTTTAAATGTTTGATTATTTTTTTCTGTGTATTTGTTCTGCCTGATGGGGAGCCATTGGTTTCCACTCATTTCCTGACATGACAAATAATCACATTTTTTATAGCAAAAACCAAAGTAAGTTGAATTTAGATTTATTACTACACATCAATTTAAGGCAGTTGCATTTTTAAGTCAGCGACCGCCGACTTTTACCTCAGATTTTAGCCTCTATAGTGTTGAATCCAGAAACACTTACAGACATTGGTTCCTACTAGTTATCTCAGTCTTCTGTGAGAGCAAGTGCTTAGTTATCTGATCAGTTTAGTTCAAAACGCTACAGTTTGCATTTAAAAATGGTGACTGAAGTGTGAAGCATACATGTAGTATTGAGAAGCTAAACCTTGTGCGGTGGTTTAGTGAGAACATTCGAGCAAAGAGTGTGTTGTAGTAAATCACTGAATTTTTATATTTCTAAACAGTTAACTTCAGAAACTGAGGTGTAGCAACAACACATTTTTATCATGTTTGATTTCCCACTTTCATGAAGTAAAACATTACACAGGGACTTACTGTGCAGTCAGTCATCCTAACAATCCCAGTCCATCAACTCACAGCAGCAGCATCAAACTGATTAGAATCCCTCTGGAATCAGAGAGAAAATGTTATAATGTAATCATGCATCTGAAATTGCACTAAATTTTAATGTGATTAATGACAGAGTTGCCTCATAAAGTATTCACCCTCCAACTTTCTGCATATTATACTCATTATACTATGCACCAATTTTAATAAATCATTATGCACTCACTGTGTGTTTATAATGGGCTTTTGATGCCTTATAATGCCTTATGAGGATCACTTCAAGAATTGTGTTGCCCTTATTTTTACTGCAAATGGGATTAGTTTTTGAGTTCCTGCACATGCTAAAATGGGTCTGATAGAGGTTTGTATGGATCTGAAGATTTGGTGTGTATGTGTGTGTGTGCATCTGCTCTTGTTGTTGTGTAGCTGGGCCTGATGGGAGTCCAGGTCCGGGGGGTACAGCTCTAGTTAATAATTCAGATGAGGCTCATTATCAAGGCAGCGCAGATCTCTCTCTGATTCCACCTTAATTGCAGGCAGGATGTGCCTCTCAGACACTCTCAAAGTCACTCCCCCTCCTGTCTGCAGCTGCAAATGACTACCACACACACACACACACACACACACACACACACACACACACACACCTCCACTGGTTCTCTTCCAGACCTCACCTTTTCACAGCAGGTCGCCCAGCACAGGCCTGGATCTTAACATGAGCACATGAGCGGACGTTTGGAGATGAGTAGATAAGTCCCACTCAGAGCTTTTGTCTATCACAGAGTATCGACTCCGAGGACAGGCATGTGCTCCTATTATGAGTCACTTACATTTTTAATCAGATCTTCATGAGGGCTTTCTCCTGTTGGAGGGCTCAGCAAACTAAGATTGATGGGAGGTAATCAGTCAGAGGACAGCCGCCCTGTGATTAATGCTGCTGGAGAGTGAAGCTCTCAGCACCGCGCTGAATGACCTGGATCACGGCTTTTCAACCCCAAATTTTCTGAAGAGCTGAAGTGTGGAGGGCATGTAAAAACAGGAGAACTGCTGCTGTTTGACAAGTACTGTTAGACGTATGTTGCATTTAAATAAAAGACGGGTCTGTCACAGAGAAATGAGTGTTCAGAGACTACCCACAATGATTATAGCAGATGTCAGGATTAAATTCACTAATACAGAACAAATTTACGACACTTGTTCGTGGGAAGTAAGTGAAGCAATGTGGATGCCCTTGACCTAGTGTTTAGGGAGCACTGACACAGATCTCTGACTTTGAACGAGGTGAAGAAAATCTAGTTCTGATGCCCACTGAGGTGAGGCACACACCCACTCTGCCAGGACTAGAGCTTTGTTTCATAGTGAAAAATGTCTGATATGCTCTGACTGGACCACATCCCTGTCCAAGAACCACTGGCACCAAAGGATTCCTCTGAAAGCAGTTCCTGCAAAACATTTATAAGAACTTGTTGCTTTTGTTTCTTATAATGAGACGTCCATATTCTGACCTGCATCACAAATTCTTAAGTGGTTCAGACCTTTTGTTGAAACTGTGTACCAACATTTTGCCCTTTCATTCAGAACAGAAACTTGTTTGACAAAAGAATTATTGAATGTCCATGAATTTGGACTTGCTAACTAATGGAGGTGAGGCTGTACTTTGCAGATATGCTGTGAGTTAAATACTAAAATGCTTGCAGTGGCAAAGCCAACATACGTTTCATGTTCAGACGGTATAATGCTGACCAACGTCATGCTTTTGCAGGAAGCAGGATTTATTGTGACAGTGCCTTCCCATGGTTCTAGAAAATTAAGATGTGAGCAAAGTAGGAAGTGAGGTTTTGTGCTGGAGTTGCGAAGCCACACAGTGTGTTTCAGGGAGAAGGTCGGGGTGGATGGACGGGTCGACAAAGCAGGAGATTTCCCCTCTTTCAAACCAATCTAATTTATTTTTATAAAGTTGTTAAAGTAAAATTATTATAATGATCAGTGACTGAAACCCTGATATTTCCTTAAACCAAATAATATTTTGGACTGAGTCTAATCAAGTAGATTTCTGCATTCCTGTGAAGTGGGTCCAGAAGTTAGAGACAAATTACACATGTGGTTGTGGCTGCATATATTCACTTAGATTAAAGTCACACATTTATGAGAACACCCCCAAATAAGCTGTAAATAACTTACAGAAACACTGCATGCAACAGGCGAGGCTGTGATTACTGGTCCACTCTGGTTGCTTCTTCTTTCTCTGGTAAACACACACATGCACAGGTCATCCTATGGCTGTCAATAATCTGCAGCTGTAAACAAACCTACATCTGCACCCGGACGATAGTTTTAAACTAACATGCAGTGGTGGAACTTCAGAGGGTCATAGAGACATTTAACTGTTCTGTTAGTATTTCTATGATCTTTCAGTTGTGCCTGTGCTGCTGAAAACTTCAGACCAACTCACTACGGAAGCTAAATTTATTAGATGTTTGGTGTAACCTGGAGGTGGAGCAGGTGTGGCTGCACTGACCACACTGCACTCAGCTGCTGCAGTTAGGCTACAGAGGCTAATTTAAGATCATGTAATTTAAATGACCGTACTTGTAGTGATATTGTGAGAAACATGAGAAAACGCTGCTTTTATAAAGTCAGTCCATTGCATAAAAATTCAAGGTGTATTTCCTCACTAGCTATGAAAAACATTTTTAGTCTGAACAGTAGGAAGATAACTAGATGAAATTAAATTGCAGAATTACATGTAACAGTGCTTAATTATATTTTTCACATTTTATATTCTTAAAGAATATCTAAGTTTTTGTTGTAAATTTTTACGTTACATCTTAGTTTTTATTTTATTTTATTGGAACATTACTTCTTCTCTACTTTGTGTAAAAAGCAAAAAAACAAAATATCCCTAATACACTCTTGTACATGTGGGATATGAGGTCGAGGTTAAAGTATTAGACGCTGGTGTCATTTCAGAAATGCATTTGTACAGTGACAGACGCTGAAAAGGTTGATATTTTTTTTGAGGAAAACTAATGGCTCTAGTGGTTAAAGAACAACAGAGCATATTAGTAAAAAGCCACACTCCATCATTTTACAGTACTATCAATCACCCTTAATGCGTATTGTTCTCAGTGCAGTTCACTCATGTTGAGGTGATGTTCAGCATCAATCAAGTCACATTCATTTGCTGGCAATTGAATCCATTTTCATTAAAGATGTCTGTTATTGCACTTTGATCATAGCTGATAAAAGCCTGTTGAAAATTAAAGCCATTAGTGTCTTAAGAGCAGGATCATTTGCTGTGTTTTAACAGAATTATTTGCCTATTGTCTTTGTAAAATGTCTGTTAAAGCAGTTGCTACACCCGGGGAAGGTGTCTGTTAACAATGTCAAGTGAAGCCTGGATGCAGAAAAAGAACAACATGCCTACTGTCTATTGTCAGCACAAAGACAGGTCAGGGAAGAGTATTTTCACTAATGAATATTCATCAGTCCAACGACATATTTGGACAAATTACAATAAAAGCCTTTCAAGCTGGAGCTGGGCAGGAATAATTTACAACCTCGTCATTTTGGAGATTATTAATCAAACATCATTAAACTGCTTTAAATCAGGGCTAAGCAGATTTACATTATGGTATGTACAGACCGCACAATGAGAGTGTGTGTGTGTGTGTGTGTGTGTGTGTGTGTGTGTGTGTGTGATGGCTTGCTGATGGTGGTCCAGGAGGCAGACAGAGGTTAGCAGCGTAAGACGGCCTCTCAGTGGATTTCTGTGTCAGTTTGATGAAAATAGGTCAGGATTCAGAGCTGGGCGTTTAGCATTCTGCCCATGTGATGACTGACGCTGCGCCTGACGACAGCTCGCCTCGAATGAACTCCACTCTTCTGTCTCTCCCTTTGCAACCCCCCCACCACCTCCTCTGTCTTCCTCCTCCCCTGTAATCTAAACTCTGTCCTGTCATCCTCTGCCTCTCTGCCGTGGCTTCCATCACTTCAAGCTCACGTAAAGAAATTCAAATCTGTGGGCCGTAGATTAAAAGCCCGCTCCGCCACAGAAATTGCACTCAAATCCACAGTAGGCTGCGTATGGAGGAATTTATTTGATTTAGATGTACTTTTGACTACTGTAGCTCTGCTTTCGAGAGAGAAAATAGATGTGCTGCAAAATTTTATGAGGATAATATTTCAGCCTTGGCCAACAATGACCTAGCTTAGCATAAGGTCCACAGTATGTTTGGTCACCGCTATGTATGTTTGGCTTGATTTATTATTCTCCTACAGAGCAGACCTTCCTCCCTCATGACTGCTATGCTTTAAAAATGACTCTCCTAAAGGTGAATGAACCTACAGATGAACCACCTCTGGCACACGGAGGACTGGCTGTGCACAAATGATGGATAAAAGTAAAGCTAACAGCGAAGGAGTGATAAATAAAAAGATGGCTGCAAGTCAATTCTGTTAAGTGAATATTCTGATAAGGTTGATTTGTGTCCAATTAGATTAACTAGACCGAAAAAGATGTGTTTCATAGCCTTCAAAATGCTGTCTTGTTCCCTGGGATGGGTTGGCTCTGCTAACTGGCTAATAGCCAGCATCTAATTTAGCAAAACAACTTGTAAACGCGTGGCTTGTATCTGTCTCGCTAACACTGGATTTTACTCTGGTAGCATCAGGGCCTAAGGATGAAGGTGTTTATCAGAGTGGGCATCCAACATGACAGCAAGATAGCACCAGGTACTCGCCAATTTGGCTAAAAATGTATTATGGCTACGTACAGTTAGCCACATATCGCTGGGCCGAGGAAGATTAGAACGACAGCACATTTATGTTACCCCACCAAACATTGTTTTAGCTTTTTTTCGTGGCATCTCACCCCAGTTTTTGTCTGAAAAGCATCCTATGATTTCACATGCATCGCCAATCACAGTGAACTATGATTAAAACAGGTTTGAGACTCGTGTTGTACAAAAGTAATCAGCTGACGTAATAAAAAGAAAAAATATTCTAATGACTGAAAGTGTCGTATTTATTAAAAAAAATGTAAGACATTGCATTTAGGGTTGGGATTAATTTATGCCAAAAAGTGAAGACCACATTCAACCCCCTAAGAATTTTTTATTTCAATAATCCTGTTGTTTCCTTTCCTTTAGTGTCACCCTCCGGGAAAACTTTGTTGGCGTCATCAAAATAAAAAGATCATCAAGTCATAAGAGTGTTGTGAGAAGTGTCCAGCACTTTCATATTTTGGGTTTTAATAAGCATTTAAGTCTCAAAGGGCCACGGGAATGACTTTATAGTTTCTCTGATGTTAACAAGATACCATTAATGAATGAGCAAAATCTGATTTCAACAAGGCAGTCGTGGCTAAATGTAGTATTAGTAGTTCAGTAATCGCATGTATCAGCAATGAAAGAATTGCTTTCAATAACTAAGAAGCCCAACGGCCCCGAAGGCTCAGGTTCACTGCACATTAGCTGCTATTCTGAGATCTGATTAATTGAGATTTGTTTGAGAATCTGCATCAGTGAAGTATAATATTAACTCCTAAGATATTATTTATGTTTGTTTTTATTTTTTACGTGGTCCATATTCTAAAGGGGACACAAGCTCGGGGTGCTGGACCACCACGGCCCATAAAAAGCCCAGATTTACTGGGTGGCTTTTGGAAATCTATTTAATCACAAAAGAAAATGACCAACCGTCAACAAAGTAGGACCCAACAGTTGTGGCTACAGGAGCCCTGTGATCACATGTTCCTGAATAAAGTCGTATTTTACTAAATTATCATGATAAGGGCCCAGCAGAAGTTATTTCCTAGACGACAGGTTCATCTAACACAACTCGCTCAGTGAAGTCACTGTGGCTGAAAAGCCGAGTACGTCCAATAAAGCGTGTCCTTAGTGGAGGTTTATTAAGTTGTTTTTAATGTTTGCACAACTGGACACGTGTCCACTGTGTTTATTTTCTGCAAAGTCTTATTTGTGGAGGATCTGTTTCCTCCTTTGTCAGCCTCTACCTTGTGAAGTGTTAGATTGCGCCTTCCTAACTGATTTATTAGCCCTCTGAAAGTCTGACTTCATCAAATCCTTGATACCGCTAGTCATATATACTGTCTTTGATGAGTGCCACCGAAGTCGATGTGTGGATTTAATAGCAGCATTAATCTGGCTGTTTAATGGTGTTGTTGAGTGGAAGGTGGTCACCGCAAGACGCAGCACTAAAAGATGAGTTATGGCCCCAGCCGGCGAACGATGAAAGGGCAAAATGCAAAACAGTGGAGATGTGGAGGAGAGTGGCGGAATTAAACAAGGTCTCGCTGTACAGAGTACAGGAGAGGACGGATAGTTAGTGAACATGATGTGGAATAGAAACATCTCAGACTGTGCTGTCAGGCCTGGCAGCAGGTTGCTCTTAGGTTGCTCGGTGTGTTTAACACATGCCTGAAGTGAAAGTTATTTGGTACCATTTCTGCTGATGTATGGAGGATTCATTATAGTTGATTCTTATCTAACATTTTACACAGGTGAGCTCACATTTCCCATCTCTTCATAACCTTGGTAGTTGTTCACTAATGAACCTGCTCAAATACGTCTACACTACACATCCTACACCTTTTTTCAGGTGTTTTTCAGAAGCAGTCACATTGTGGCCGGTTGTTTGTTGAAATGAGGCCCACATTTTAAGTGGCAGTGATTTTAAGGTTATGCCACTATAAGGTCACATCAGCATACCTGAGTCGTGGTAAAAGGCTTTTATCATGTGCTGTGCTCAAGGCCAACAGATGTCCACCTGTGATGGGATGTATGTTGTCTTACAATATAGTCACTGATATTGAGCATCAGTGACTATATTTACTTATGCTTCAATTCAATTCAATCAGTTTTATTTGTATAGGGCAGTTTACAACATATGTCATTACGTAGTGCTTAACAAAGTATGTTATAGACCTTACAGCTAATGGTGAGGACATATAGCTCTTTAGTACTTGTGGTTTTCCATTTAATTCTGCTTTTTACTTCCTCTTCCGTATGTTTAAGAGGAAAATTCTCCCTCCTCCCTCAGTCCATGGGACTGTCCTGGTAGCAGAAAATATGCAAAACTGTTCAAATTCAATGTTGAAAAATAAATAACCAGCCCTATCATAATGTGATGATACTATGGTAAGGTGTGTTTTAGATGAAGAACTTGGTTCGGTTTCAGGAAGTCAAAACAGTGTTTGTATGTGAGCAAAACACACCATCAGGCTGCACTGTAGGGTTCATGTCAGAGTCTTTGGTTATTGATCTATTCTAATAAAAAAAAGATCAAAATCACATTTTCCTTTTATTTTATTTTTTTAATCATCCCTGTCTTTATAAAAGTGCAGCAGCACACAGGACTATCTGCTGAAATAATTTTTTTAAAAGAAGGCGTATTCTTATATTGTGAACAGTAGTTTGAGTGCTGATTTATGTGATGCAATTTAATGGACTGAACATGTGCTTGACACAACAGTGCGTTTTTTAAAAATTGTAATCTGTGTCTAGATTTTATTTTAGCATTCCTGCTATCATCAGTAGGATCTGGTATTGTATCAGCAGTTTTAATGACTTCAGGTTTAATGTGACGTTACTCTTATAGGTTCAGAATGGCTCAAATTGTTAGACATATAAATTGAGCATTATTGATTATTATTTTAATTAAATGCTTCATACTAAGATACTGACGGATGTGATGTGAGCTGAAGCCTACAGCGGTGAAGCTGATGGGAGGGCAGTAGGAGGACAGCATGGCGGCGTAGCGGTGCGGTTGCGTGACTGAACAGCACACAGGCCTGTCTGTGTAATTCTCGCAAGACGGATATTAAAGACACAACACCGAGGCCTTCCCTCCACTCTGTCCCTGCACTCCCGCTCTCCCTCGCCTTCCCCATTCTCCTGTTCCCTCTCTTTCCCTTTCCCCTCTCCGTCTCTGCTAATGATCTGCTCCGCCTGTCGCTGCCTGGCTGACTGATGCCCACTGACAGCCCCACTCATGCGGAAATCTGCACCCCCTCCTCCCCTTCAAACACACACACACACACACACACACACACACACACACACACACACACACACACACACACACACACACACACAGAGAGAGAGAGTAATGAACTCCTACACATCACAACGCTACATATTTACTATGCATGTGTGACACACATGCACCATGCACGCCAACTTGCATAAGCGCTCACAGTGAGATAGATAGATCTACATTAACTAATCACACCCATTTGTTCAGTCACATGTCAGCAGACATATATGTAGAGCAGATGACAAACACACAAATAGACCACACAGAATGTATACGTTATCCACAGAGAGCCCCTCTCCTCCGTCATATACTAGCATGCTTATTGAGCAGCACACTTACCTTCCATGCATTTTTATGCAAATGACAACGTATTGAATCAGACTGAATGGAGAGCACCTCATTTCAGCCTGATTCTTGCAGTGTTGTAAAACACTTTTTTGCTTGCTTGAGGCAGAACACTTGATAAAAAAAATAAAAAAAAGTAATGCAAAATATTGATGGGAATTAATTAGTCATTAACAATGATGCAGGTTTGACATGATAAGCTTCATAAATGCTTCAGTCTGAGCGCAACAGTTTGTGTGGAGGATGTGCTGTCTGCAGGAATCTTTTCGGCACAAGGAAAAGGCAGTTGCAATGAATTTGAATATCACCAAGTGCATGTATTAGTGCCTAAAGGATCCGCTGATTGACTGAAAACGAATCCCTGCAAAATTTTACAATTGATCATAATTAATTCATCAAACAAAAAAATGCTCATCAGCTCGTCAGATAAAAAAACTGTCAAACAAAACAAGCAACATGAAGTCCTTTATGAACACCTACGTGAACTTTATGTCTAATATTTGGGGAGTTTACAAAACAGTTTAAACTTTGCCTCAAATATAACTCCTCATATTTTATATTATTACAACTGTGTTTTCCTGTAGTCTCATTCATTTCTGCTCTTACTGGTGTGCACATTGCATTAATAATATCTGATGACAGCTACAATATATTGTGGTGTAAACAATTTGACATATTACTGAATTCTAAATACAGTCAGTGAAGGTGTTACTATTTTAATAAAGTATTTATCGATTAATCTCAAAAAGGAGGGCTTAATTAACTGATAATGAAGAACAGTAGTTGTAGTTACAGCCCCAGTGTTTCCATTCAATAGGTTTTGTTGTGATTTGTCATTTATAGTTTCCACGTGTTTTGCAGTAAACGGCTGCAAGAATCATTCTGATCCGAAGCCTCTCGTCTCTTCTCCCCTTTTTTTCTCTGCACATTTAGCGAAGCTTACCTGACACCAGGTGTTTTCACATTCAGAAACCTTTTAATTTCCCTGAACAGAAACAACTAGTTCACAACATGTTGTTGCATCTTTTCTACTTTAGACTCTATTTCCACCAATGTGGGCCTTACTGTCTCTTTCCAAACTCTGGTTGGAATCATACTGGTTAGGACTGCCAGCACTGATCTGACCATTTAGTAATAATAAAAAAAAAATCTGCTGCCATATGAGATTTTCCCAGCAATAAATGTATTTGTGCACAGATTAACTAACTGCAGATGAGGCAGAAAACACTCTGGTGGTGCTCAGAAATAAATGGTGGGGACTTCACGTATTTAGCACATTGCAGCGTGTGGATGTAGCCTACTTTCTCAATAAAATAATAACCGAATATCTTTCTGTTCTTTCATTAGTGTGTGCTCCAGCTCTAACTTGGTATTCTCCTGCTACTCTTGCTCCTAATTACTAATTGGCCCTTACTAATAATAAACAGTCATGCATATGGAAATCTGATCAAAATAGCTTATTTGAATCAATTCAAACCACATTACTTTACCAGACAATCAGTGTGGTATTGGTCACCTCTGCAATCATTCCAACATACACTGAATGACACTGACTTATTAATATTTGATTTTTAATAATCAAAACGTGCTCGGCTCAGCGTCTCTACATCAGCGCCTTGCCAGGGGAGTTTCAGCGAGGTAAGAAATGAGGTCAGTAAGCAACACTGTGATGCAGGGCGACACCCCTGGGTTCCCCTCAGTCCCAGCCTGCAGACGGCACACAGTCCCCCAGCTGATGGCTCAGTCCTGCCATTACGCTCAGCCGGGGGGTTATGCAAGGCTCTGTGAGGCCTGCCGGCTTTGGCACAGATTCAACCGGGAGACTCTAACTCATGTTCGACCAGGAGACTCAGTACTTCACTGCTGTATAAAACATCTGCGCCGGAGACCTATACGAGGTAGCTACAGACAAATACAGAACAGACTGTGGTGGGACATGAGCTTCCATGTTCTGACAGAAGACAGTTTTTCTATTTATTAAAATAAATCACCTTCTTATAGCATATAAGTCACTCCTGGCTTTTTAAAAATGAAATGACGCATACTGTGTAGATCAGCTATAAACCATCAACAACAGTAACTTCCAGGTTTTGAAAAATCTACCTGGTCAGTAATTAATTAATTGCTTGTGAGTTTCTCTCTTTCAAGCGAGCCATTAAAGTCCTCAGTTAAAAACATTATGAAGTAATTAATATACGGTAATAAACCATCAGTCCTGCAGTTCGGCGTCATTAAGTTAATTAATAAAAGGTCATGACTTTCTCACTTTATAATAAGCCAGTAGCAGTTATAAATCGATAGTGTTTTTTTTTTTCTGGGGTTGTAAAGCTTAAGAAACACTCAATACATGACCTGCAGATGTTGTGCACTTGAAAAGACAAAGCAGGCATCATTCTAGAGGAGCATCAACACCAGCTGGAGAGTTTTACACGTTGTTGTCAGTGACGGTTTCCAAATGGCCTCTAACAATAACTGTATCATTAACCATTAACCTGAAGGTACCTGAACCAGCCTGTTTCTGCTACTCAAATAGGAAGAGCAACCAATTTGAGAAGGTTACCAAATGCAACACATTCAACCAGAGTTCTTGTGATGATCATAATGGTTAGAGCATCATTGTGCTTCATTACTGATCCATCGAATTCTAAGTTGTGGTTAAAGATTCCTAAAACAGGTTCAATGACAAAAAAGGGCTATGCTAGGATATAACACTTGCTAGGCTAAGGACACACCGGCAAGGCTGGGAGTGTCAGTGTTTCCTCCAACAGAAAAGTGGTTCCCGTCCTGTTTGTGAATCTCAGTTTACACTGTTTTACATTTTACATGTGAGAAAAAGGACTTTAGAATCTGATAAGCCGGCTCCATTTGAGGAACCACACAATAGTAGATCTTAAGCATTCATTAGTGCATCTTATTTAAAAGGTACGTAGTCCAGGATAAGTACTTCTGAGCAACCCTAAAAACCTGCTGTCCATGTCCCAGACTGATGATGAAACTTGGGGAGGACTTTTTTTCTGCCGTCTTTGGTGTCCTCGTCAGTCTTCTCCTCTCTAACGATGCCATCAACAACATAACATTCACCATACAGGCAAACAAATCAGTCTCCACACTTCTACTGACTATACGCTCCATAGAACAGGAGTCACATCCAGTAACTACTATTTGACGTTGTGTTGGTGCACTCACAGTTAATGTATGTCGAACCTGCAGCACAAAGGCCCGTTACAGGACTGTATCCTTTAAAGTTCATACCAGTTCCTGCAGCAGAAATCTGCCCATTGTGAGCAGAAGTTACCTCAGAGACCCAATGTGCCACCAAGCAGCCCCACAGAGCTGCTTTAGCTTTAGTTTGTGCTTTTTCCTTGTAAAATACTGAATCACTTTGTTATTACAGGCCTTTAGGGCTTACAAGTCAGCAAATTAAATGTTTGGGTGTTTAACTGCTGCTTTAAGGTGCAGCTTTATTAATTAATAAATTTAATGTCTCTCAGTTTGACAACCATATGATGAACACTTATACAAGGGCAGCTTGGAGGGCGTAAGAAACGACAAAACTTCTGACGGAAACTTTGAATTGTTGAAGCTAAAATTTGTCCTTCAAACATACGTAGAATTCTAAAAAAGAAAAAAAAGAATGGAGCTGTTACAAAAGATTGACAAACACAAAAAACCCACCCACAGAAAAAACAGCCTTCATTTCCATTTTGTTTCAATTAGCAGGACAGTTTCAAACTTTGTTAGCTGCGGTCGGACCGTCGAGAACAGTGAAGCAACTTCTCTGTTCAAGGAAGTCTGATGGCGCTTACATGTGCAGCAGGAGGAACTTCAAGCCTCTAATGAAGTTTCTCGTCGACTCTTTGAAAGACTGAAAGCTCTGCTGTACTCCACCCCTCAGTTACCAGCTTGACCCCCCCTTCCTTCACTCACACATACACACATGTGCAGAAACTCAAACACACACAAAAAACACACATTCCAGCATCCCCATTAGCAATTCATGAGCGGCGTCTCATTAGACTTTAAGTTTTACCATAGGCCTCTGAAGTATATGGCTGGAGCAGTTATTAATATTTCATAGTCTCCCATTGAGGAGCTAAAAACGAAGTCGACCCGCTTCCGCTACAAAGTGACTCGCGCTCTTCTTTTTTTTTTTTTTTCTTCTTCTACTTCTTTTTCACCCCCTCTTCTCCCTGTTCGTTAGACTGTCTCTCTCTTCCCCTCTCCTCGCTCCTCCGCCGTCGCTTTCTCTCTTCAGCTTCCTTGCTTCCGATCCTTCTCTGCCACACAGACCTTAACTCAAACTGACTTAATTGGGCTGTCTTTGTTCTGGGAAATGTGGGCATACCTTCCCCTTCTCCCCAGCAGAGAGAGAAAAGAAAAGTAGAAAGTGAAGAGGAGGTGGGAAACGACAGCAGAGGGGAGGGGAAGCGATGCAGGAGGAACCTGAGTGAACCCGGGCTGCTCCACGAGTACGCTGTGTGCCATGCTCGGGTTAGAGGGGGAGTCAGGGGTCGGAGGGGGGAGGGATGGGAGGATGGTAGTGTGTGTGTGTGTGTGTGTGTGTGTGTGTGTGTGTGGAGACAAAGATGGGGAGGCGAGTCTCAAGGGTTCATAGGGTGTCTGTCAGACTGGCAGACAGGAGCTCTGCCCCCAAAACAAACCCATGCATGAATAAGTCAATAAAACCATGTCTGTGTGGTGTGTGTGTGTCTGTGTG
>NW_007579262.1:29995-45321 GCF_000690725.1 Stegastes partitus
GTGTGTGTGTGTGTGTGTGTGTGTGCTACAGTTCTGCACAGACCTCAAACTGAGACCTGAACCTGGTTGAACCAAGCTGAACCCAGCTGAACCTAACCCAAACCCAACTCAAGACTTTGTCAGTCTCTTTCTTATAGACAAAGAAATGTTTGTTTCTAATTGACAAAAAGGTTTTCTCGTGGATAAACTGTAGAGCATGTTTTTCCAAAACCATGAATCTCCAGCAAGACGTTAGAATCTGGCTGCTGGGATTTGCTCTCATTCAGCCACAAGAGTACGAGTGACAAAGTCTGGCTCACAGCTGGTGTTCCAGCATATCTGAAAGGTGATGGCAAGAGTTCAGACTGGGTCTGAAATGGGAATTGTTTTCCTTGTTTCGTGGCTTTGTCCAAACGGGCATTGTCACCGGAAAAGGATCCCAAACAAAATCCTACATTTACTAAAATCTCCCTGTATCACTGCCCTTCATTTAAACAAAGAATCATAAACATGAAAGTTAACCCTACACAAAGCATCTGGATATAATCTGTCAAATCCAAGAACGACATATTGGTATCTGGTAACACCAACATAAATAAAGTCCCAGCAGCTCACCGACACAAGACTCACGCCAGCCAAGTAGGTATTAGTAGCAACAACACAATTTGCAACCAGTTACCAACAACAGCCCACCAGACATTACAGCAAGTCAGTTCAATAAACTGTCTGTGTTTCCTGTTCAGGCTCCAACAGAACCGACTGTCAGATGGTCCAATAACCCTGAAACCCTGTTTGCCTTTGGAGAAACACGAGATTTCTCAAATCTAATCTTGACCTTTCCTGAGACTTCAGCTCCATATTTATCTATTACTAAACAATTGCCATTAGGAGAAGCTCATGTTAGTCTGGTCCTCTGACCTGGAACAATCATGTACCTTCTGGTATAACCCAGACCTTATTCCAGACCTACAGCATCAATGTTTCTACCTAATAGTGGTCAGATGTGTTCTACATTGTGCATAGCCAGGGTAGCATTCTAAATAAGGCTCAAGATGTACCAAGGTCTTCAAAATGTGTCCCAACTGGACCCAACTTGACCTAAAAGCTGTATTTTTCCTTCATTTCAAACAACAGGGTTGTTCAAAGTAGGATAGGATTAAGTACATTCAAAAATACTTGAACTAAACCCGATCAAAGCGCACAACTTTACACAACATAACAGAACCAAGTCCTGTCAAAGTCTGGGTTCATATCAGAACCAGTTGTGGCAACAAGGTCCCAGCTTGTAATTTATTTAATCTATTCCTAACGATTACCTCACCAGACTAATGCAGTATGTGGGCTATTGCCTCTGCCATGTTTTCCTTTTCCCACTTCAGTCCCTCTTGAAATCCATCACCAGTTATATCTCTTCTATTTTTCATTTTTTCATTTTTTCATTTTTTCATTTTTTTGCTCTTTATTTTGTACTTTATTCTATATGGCACTGAAGGAGCTGCTCTCAATCTCATTGTACATGTGTATAGTGACAATAAAGGCATTCTATCTTCTATCTATCTTCAGACCAGCATTTCTCCATTCTGTTCATATCGGACTATTCTGAAGAGCATCATTTCCACACAGTGCCAGTTTCCTAGTTTAGCCTGACCACAACCTTCAGCCTTTGGACAAAGAATTTATTTTGAAATCATCAGTAGTGGATGTAAAAAATGTTGTCACTCCAGTATTTACATTTTAATCCTTTACCAAGTTCACAAATAATATTACATTAGGACAATAAGAGGTTATAGGTGGATTTGTCAACTCCATCAGCTTCCACGTCAACTCCATAAGACAAGGAAACTGACGGAGTTGACGTAAGGCCAAGTATTGTACACTGCAGCTGGCTAGTTTTTCCTCAGTGGCTAGCTGTCTCCATAACCTCACTAAAATGTTTAAATTCAATCCATTATGGCTTAAAAAAAAAAAACCTTAAAATAATGGAAAGACGACGTTGACATGGTCCAGCTGTGACCATAGGAATACTGACATTGTTTGTCTAAAATATTAAAAAGTTTAAAACCTACCAGAGCATGTGTGGTTAGGTTGCATTCAGCACAGCCAGGAAGACAAAAGAGGTCCTCAGGGATGTGCTGACCATCATGTTGCCTGATTTAATAAGGTTTATAAAAAAATCTGACGGAGTGACTGAAACTGAGGACACAACTTTGATAGGCAGCTTTTTATAGAAAATATTGTTTGACGTTCAATTCATGCATCGTTTTACACATTTATAACCTTTCTATTTAATTTGATATATATGTATTCACTATTTTAGAGTTTTTAAATGTTTTTTTGGGCAGATCATTTTGTGAACTCTTGCTGAGGACAAATAAAATAAGATGGACCTTCTAAACGAAGACCATACAATTAAAGAAGATTTCCCAAAACACATTAAAATGCCTGCTATAAAATAACAAAGGTGTACTCAGTTACTTTAGATGTAACTCTGTAAGTGTGACAATCATGATGAATTTCTGGATTTTTAATGTAAACTAGTCTTTTCTATGTAGGACATGTTTTGTCCCGACTGCTATATGGTTTTGTCTGACAACACGGGGACAGATGTGGCACCGTCAGATAGACAGAAAGTTATTAACAAAAAACATTTGAACGGTAATCTGAACCCACCTCAAGCCTGAAGCTTTATGAAAAAATACCAGTTCTGCTACCTGATTTAAACCCGACCAAACCAGTACACTGGTTCAAATCAGGTAGCAAAGCTGTAGTGTGCGTGGAGGGCTTGGAGTGGTGAGGGCTTTAAGTGTTAATATGTTGTAGCTCTGCAATTATAGCTCCCCTGACACACATGTATTCCTCAATGTGACGAACCAGTCCTAGGCAATGAAAAGAATGATTTAATAAGAGCCAACCGAGTCAGAGAGAAAAAGAAACAGGAAAAGAAAGAGACTTGTGGTAGCGGGAGGGGGAGGATGGGGGAGACAGTGACACAGAGAGAGAAATGGAGGATGGAAACAATTCAGTGTCCTTGAAAAGCAATAAGGCTAATTTGAATTTGAGACTGAGGACTTCTTCTCTCTTCTTTCGCCTTGTATGACCTCCTCCTCGCCCTTCTTCTGCGCTCCCCAATCAGTTTAATCTCTCTCTGCTCATCCCTCACAGATGCTCTCTCTCTCTCTCTCTCTCTCTCTCTCTCCCTCCCATCCGTCGTTCATTACTGCTCACTCTCACCAAAGCAGATTTCTTTCCATGACGGATGGGCTCTGTGAACGCTCGTCCAAAAGCTCTGTCAGATCTTCAGCTCGTGTAGTAAAAGCTGTGAGGCGGGCGGTTCACTCAGGGACATGCGTGGCATTATGGGGCGGGAATTGAAGGAGTCAAGAACGGGTTTTGGGTTTGGGATACTTAGCGTCATTGTGGCGTCTTTGTCAACGCCTGGAACTAGTTGTGGTTGGCCAGGCAGCCACCATGTTGGGGGGGGATTTTTTTTCAAGGTCTCCTGCTTCTCCGACTCTCACCCCATCAATTTTCCCTGTGCATCATTTCAACAGTCTCTGTGGTTCTCCAACAAGCCTTGCAGGCATCTTTACAAGTCCTCCTCTTTCAACATCTTAACCATAACCCCCTCCAGCCTTTCTCTGCTCACTCCGCTCTGCCCTCACTTTTCCTCCCCATCTCTCTTTCTCTCCCTGTCTACGATGGTCAGGTCTCATGGGGGAAGACAGTTGGCAGGATGCAGGCTTGCTGCCATGGCAACAGGAACCCTCCCTCTCCCTCAGGTCTCCTTAGCAACTAGTAGCTTGGCATTGTAGTAATGAGCCGGCCCAGCATGCCATGCTAGCAAAGCACAAGATGTGTATGTGTGTTTGTGTGGCTTTGTCTTTGCGAGGGTGAGATGCACGCTGTGTGTTGTGATGTCAGCTGATAAAACACAATTAGAAGTTTTGTTACATCTTCCATTTAAGAATACGTATGTTGTCTTCCTCTGCAACTTAAATAAAAATAATAATAATATATATGCATTCAATTCCTCTAAATAAAAATGTATAGGTTTGATTTGGAATAACGATAGTCAACACACATCACACGCACAGTCGAATATTTTCCCTTTAGAAATTGGCATACTTCAAAAGAGCACATCTGATGAGAGATGTGCTCCTCTTAAAAGAAATTTGAGTTCTCAAAAAGTGTGACAGTGTGAATTGGCAAAATTGTTTTCTGGGAAAAAAAAATCAATCTCAAGTCACATCCAGTGACTTTTTGAAGTGTGTATCCAAAGCTGAGTGAATAAAAAAGACTAATTGAATCAAAGGATACTGTGAAGTATTTATCATTACTATTCCAGTCTAGCTTTGGTATTTAAGTGTGGGCCCCAAAGCAGATATCAGATTACTGAGAAACAATTAAAGATGAAGCTAATGATGATCCATTATGAACAAAGACACACCAGCAAAGCTCCACTGAAACGTGATCCAAACAGATCTATGTGAGCATGTGATGAATGTTGCTGTCCCGAGTCATTGTGATTCCAGTGATTGTCTGAACTGTGACGGTTTATAAAATGAGGCTCCTGTAAAGGCTCGTAGTGCTCCAGTGTGATGTTCAGGCCTGCTTCCAGACTGAATCACACATTCTGGGCTTTGGCTTGGCAGGATTAAAAACGCTACATTCATGAAAAAGCGTGACACAATTGCAACATAAATAGCGACAAGCGTGGATGAAACTGATGCCGTTATCCATGTTGGTGCACATTCACTCACAAAAATAACTCTTCAAGGAGAGATTCTAGATTCTTAACCCTTCGAGGTCCCTGCACCGTAACCAGGTTATATCTGTTAATAAAATGCAACCGGCCACCATTTTAACAGAGTTGCTGAGCGTGGCACAGTCAATGAAGAGACACTACTACTGCCAGGATTTGGTAGAGCTGCAACTTCTAGAACAGGTTCAATGACATTAATGTCACTGATTCTTGGTTTAGATTAGGCTAAAGGCAAACTTTAATTTTTTTGCTCCAGTTTTCCAAATCTTGCTCTTGCTTTTTATTTTAAAATTCTTCCAGGTGTGTCTATCGATCTATAGAGCCCGAGGTGGTTCATTTTCTCTTTACAGTTATGAATTAATTAAAGGATGCCTGGTCTCACATAGTTGTGTAAAGTATAGTTTTGGTGATTTTTCCCAGCAAAAATCACACGAGGGATGTCAGAAAAGTTTCAGGACTGGTGTCACAAAAGATATATTTCATATCCAATCTACAAGCTACAAGTTTTCCCCCTTCCAAGTAGTAGTAGTAGTTAGTGGAGTCTAACACACTTTCCCAGCCTTCTGTGCCACACCACCATGCACTACTGGAGGGATTCTTCCGGGATCCTTCCAGCTCTATCACACAGCCAACATGACGTCGTCCACGTCTTCAAAACGGGTTCCTTGATGACCCTCTTGAGTTTAGGGAAGAGGAAAAGTCCCACAGAGCCAGGTGGGGTGAGCAGGGAGGTTGCTCTAGCACGGAGATGTTCTTCTCAGCAGGACCTGTGGGATGCTCAGGGCATCATGAGCACGTTGTCATGGTGAAGCAGCCTCCACTGGTCCTACCACAACTCTCACCTCTTCTCACGCACTGAACGAAGCAAACGCTGCAGGATCTCTTTATAGACGTGCTGGTTGATCGTCCAAAGGAGAAAAAGTTTGTAGTTTGGGTTTGAAATATGTCTTTTTTGACACCAGTCCTGGAACTTTTCTGACACAAGTCGTACATGTAAGGATTATGTCTATGCCTCGCAAGTGCACTGTCTGGAACAAAAACAAAACAAAACAAGGAAAATATTTAACTTCAGGACTGTAACTGACAACTTAAGTCAATTTACCATTATTAAAGTAATACATTTAAAACTGCAGGTGTTGAACCAAAACGCTGTCCAACAGATACGTTATTTTAATGTTATAAATGAATCTAACAAGTTTGAATATTAAGGTTAAAACCCTACAGTTTTATACTACATCAAGTTATAAGACTCATTTGAATGTTAAGGTTTGGAGCCGACAAAATTATAATGAAAACCCAACGAATCCAAAGATTTCCTTTGAGCAGCATTTAGCCTCAGTGGAGAAGAAAACAGGAAGAAAGTTCCAGCAGAGCCACCCAGAGAGGCCGGCTGGTCGGGGTACAGAGGACAGAGAACAGGTTAGCAGAGACAACAATCAGGACAAGCAAATACAGGGCAGGCAGGAGGGATCACTGTGCATCTCCAGAGCCAGAAATGCTTGCAGAGATGTACAGGGAGAGAGAGGACGGTGGAATAGACCCATTCTGTCGAGTCTCAATAGTCCTCATTCAATGCAACAATCTACCCTGAAGTTTAGCAGAGACATGGTTCTCCACGCATCTCCAACAACATGCAGCAGAAACAGTGGCTTCCCAGCTCAAGGACAGCAAATGAACAGTCCAACAGTGGGCTTGAGCATCCTTCTTAATTCACTGCCTTTCATCATGCAAACAGATTGTTTCACCACCGCTGTGTCTTCATCAGAGAGAAAAAGAATCATGAAAAAATATATGTTCAACCTAAACCAGGTTAACAACTACCACTGGACCACTGAGCAGAACCTCTGTACGATGAAGCATGCTAACCTTTATCTGTCACTAATGTGGGCCCTCAGTAGTCCCTCAACAAACAGTACCTTTGTTTTGTCCTGTCAGTTTTCTTTCCCATAGTCTAGTCTCTTGGTTAATGTATGTCCTCATAGCCACCATGGCCAGATGAGATGATTAGAGCGACCCATAAGTCTTTGTGCAGCACGTGTCTTTTACATAATTTCATTGTGAAAACTGCTTCTACAAGACCTCAGTTTCTATTTGGACTAAACATGACATTACCACAACAGATATGTCCACAGTGGTTATAAGGAAAAACAAAACAAAACGCCCCTGATATGAACACATCGCCAAACTGAATGAATGAAGCGCAACAAAATGGCAATTCGGTCTGATTATCAGCCGACTGATGTTCCCTGTTGAGGCAGTAAATGTTGAAGTAGTTTGATACTTTAATCAAGCAGCAGTTTGGGAGCAAAGGTTCTCAGGCTCTGAATATTCAACAACATCTCAGTTTTTTCAAAGTAATAATGAATATTCAGTACTAAGTGTTGAATACTCATGGTCGTGATTAAGTGGCTTTTCAGTACTACTTTGGATTGAATCAAACTAACCTATAATGGAGGTACAGATGTTAAAAGTTGATCACCTCTTCTTCAGGAATCTGTTATTCATTCAAGGATACAGCGTTCAGTTTGGAAACTCTCTTAAGTTATGGATGAAAGTGCCAAAAGGTTGAACTCATTATTTTAGCACAGGAGAGAGGTGTTATTCATATAACAAAGTGTGTAAACGTGCACCTATCTGTCCAGTTCTTCAAGTAAATCTAACAGTGTTTCCATACACTGATGATACTGTTTGTGTCAGTCCGCTGTCATATTAGCAATGACGTTTTGATTTTCTTTTTCTTTTTACTATTTGAAATGGTAAAATCTTACTTCATTTTTGCCCTCTTGCCCCTCTTGCCCCTCTTTGCCTCTCTGTCTGTCCGTCTCTCACAAACACAAAGACCCGTCAGTGCAGCTCCTCCTCTTCGTGGACACTCTGGACTCAAACATGATCATGCACAGGAGGACGGATTGTTGTGGCTTTTCTCTGCAAAACTGGCAGCTGGCTGAACTCCTAAACAGAATCAATCAGAAATGATCAGCACCATGATCACCTCTGCATTCATTTGTCCAGAACTGGTGCATTCAAATTAAAGGGGGTGAGCGATTCTTTTAGACATTTTGTCAGTTTAAATACTGTTTTTAAAAGTTCCCCATGTGGTTTAATTAGATTTGGTGGTTGGTCCCACATGTCTTCTCTATTCCACATGTTTTGTTTTTGCAAGAGAGCTTTAACGGTAGAGTCAGCAATTCTAATCAAATAAACTTCTTGTCAAATTAAGTGAATAATTCCACACAGTCTGCTGACTGGAAAAAAAAACAAAACAACTGGTGTTCATCCATAGCCCTGTCACTGTTAAGGGCAAACAAACAATGTGGCTCTGACCAATTCACACACATTCAAGCTCATGCACAGGACAGGGGGAAAGGAGCAAGAAGGCCAAAGGAAGGAAAAGAGGAAGCTGGAGTGAGAAGGATGGCAAATCTGGCACATGCCAACTAAAAGTGTGAACTGAACGGCAGCTTCCAGAGCTGCAGTGGTGCCAAAAATTGCAGTTCCTCCAATGACCACATGAGGTTGCATCTCTGTAGACCCCCATGTTAAACTGTTCAGATTTACAGCAGGAATAAACATTCGTACAGCCTGTTAGAAAAACCTGTTCTGGTCCCTGTTCACGACAGCCGTACAGGGGGGGAAGTTTTAGATAACTCACCTGTGTTAACTGTATTAGGGCTTAAAGTTACAGCATGGCCCACCTCAGCTCCACCTCTTTGGTCAGATTTGGACCACCCAGTAGTTAAGAGGAGTCAGGTAATGTCAAGGAGGTAACGGCTGGAGCCACCACACTGAGCTCTGAAACATGATGTCAGACGTTATGTACAATCAAGGATCCTAAACAGACAAACATCCACTATCTGTCGTCAGAATCACAGACTTCACCTTCAACTCCAGTAAGTCAGCCAACTATGTTCTCAGCACAACGCTGTCTGTTTCAGAGCAAATAGGTTCTTAAAGGGAAGCATGTGAGCAGCATAGCTAGTAAGAACAACTACAGGTTTATATGAGAATACAGCTGGGTTGTTGAATTATATCAGCTCTGTGTGTAAGTGGATTAATGGTGATTATTTAGCTCTGAAACTGAATGTTTCTTCCTGAAAAAGTGAAGCAATGGAGCTGTATTTATTGTTTAGTTATTTTTTTGACATGAATTACTCGACAATTAAAATGTTTGCAGTGCAGCATCTCCTATACGGCGTGACACAGCAGCTGATTGGAGAGCGACCGCCACAAATAGGATCTAACTCTATGAGAAACGCTGTCTAGCCTTTGTTACTTCTCATTAATGTGTTTCTGCCGGTGTATCATCTTCTGACTGTGGATCAGTACATTTCCTGGAGCCTCCAGTGTGTGGATGGATGTGACAGCTGAGTGTTGAGGTGGGTGGTGCTCTCCTGAGACCTGATGGCAGGTGTGATCAGGCCTGTTTATCAGCTTCTCCTTTGGCTCCCATAGGTGTCACGATGCTACACCTGGCGTGTGAAAGCACCCAGGGGAGGGATAGAAATCACAGCCGTGGAGGTGACTCCTTTTATGAGTCAAAGGTGGAGGTGACAAACTACATTTACTCTTGTTACTATAATTTAGGGTTTTTGCTTTTATTTGTGCTGTTTTTCAGACTTCATTGGAAGTGCTGCATTAGAAACAAGCTGCGTTTTCATGTCGAGTACATTCATTTAGTTATCTAATATGTTTAAAAGCGCATTTGTTTGTTTAAGATTAGACAAAAAATATCAATTAAATTCTTGGAAGTGGGCGTTTAACCTACTTTTAAGGGCTTTTGTTTTGAGCTATTAACTAACTTGTCTGGCGTCTAGAATCCTAGAAAACTGCTGCTATTAGCCACTCTGCTGGAGCTTTACAGGTAAAACTAAAATACCTGAATGAGCAATAAAAATCCTGTTTTTGTATTTTATAATACTTGGAACATTAATATAGTTATTAGCATTTTAAACGGTCAGTAACATGAGTTGAACGCAGGAACAATGAAGGAAACAATAGAGTCGAGCTAGTTAAAGGTTTTTTTACCAAAGCAGGTTTGAAGAGACGAGGACAGGTGAGAACTATCAGGTACAAGGTAGCTGCAGATTGGTGATTTTCTTTAAATTTTAAGATTTTTCTGTTACCTGAATGACACAAAAGACAAATTATTGCTGTAATTTTACTCCAGAACGATCCCACTACAGTATTTGATTAAAATTTGAGCAAAGTCCTCGAGCAGGACTTAGTGGTGTTCCTGCCCCCCACGGTGTTCGTGATGTAAGATAGGCCAACAGGAAGGAAGCACCACTCATGGCCACTCCGGGTCCATCAGTCTTTACAGATCCGGCTGTGGCCTGTGGACCGGGCATCTCTGGCACGCAGGGAGGATTTTCCGATCCCCTGCCCTGCTTTCAGATGCTCGTTAATCTGCCGGCTCTATTTTTATCTGCCCTCTCCTCCTGCCCCCGGGCTCTCCGCCTTCACGCGGCTCCTTATGTCCATCCGCAGAGGGAGAGGCTGCCTCGGCAGGCCAGCAGCTCCAATTAGAGGCCTCTTCGCTGGGAATTGGGCTTGCTGTCCGCCCCCGGCCCCTTAGGCTCTCTTCCCGTCTACCTTTTCTCAGGTTTGCCCCAGACGACGCCTCGCTCCCTGCCTCTCTCCACTCATCTTTTCTCTCCTTGCCTGCCTTGTTTCCCTCTCTGCCCCCCCTGCAGAGCTTGTGGAGCTCCACAGGGAGTAAGGGGGAGTGAAAGGCCTTCTGTCGCCTGAGGGCTGGCTCTAGTCCCTCGGCTGTACTTTGAGGAGAAGCTAACTGGTGCACCTTTCAGGAGGCCGCCTCAGTACAACTGCTGGAGACACTAACTCTGATCCAATTGTCACAGCCAGTGTGTACAGCTGAAAGTGCTGCTAGTACTGTAAACACCGATATTCATCCTCAACTCAGAGAGAGCACTGCTGATTAGCCAGTTCTGTTGGACCATCAAGACCAAAGGAAGCTCCCAGTTACAAAGAAGCTTCCAAATTTAGTGCCATTTTTCTTTGTTTTTACCTGCTGACCTGAGATTTCCTTTACTGTTCTTTACACCACAAAATGTTCTCTACATTCACTAACAAAACTGTATAAAGTGGTTCTTTGTGCACATGTTAAATAATGTGGACTTGTTCCTATTTATGCATGTCATATTTAGAGACACTGTTGTTTATATTTGTTGTTTACCGGGTGTTTCTGAGACATTCTTACTGTTCATTTTATTGATTATTTTTGTTTTATTTTCTTACTTGCAATTTGTAATATGATCAAACTAATTCTATTATAATGTCCTCTAATCTAATCAACTTACATACATGTCTAAAGAGCAATTTTATCACAAGCTTCAGGTATTTAAGTCACATTTTGTATTTGCAGTATTGCACAGTGTGCTGGCTGTGATGCTTTAACAGTTGCAGCAGCACTATTCTGCACATCTTTATTCTAACTGATCTCTTTTGCTCTTGTGCACAACCATGTTATTGTGTCCCTTAAATGTTCCAAGCTACACTGCATTCCTCTGGATGCTCCGACCTATTATTTTCCTGCAATCTGCCAAAAGAATAGCATCTTTTTTCCCAGCTTAGCCCCCACCCAAACTCTGCATGCTCACACCTTCTCCAACCCCATTAATCCCTCAGCCTCCCACTTCTTTATTTCCCTTCAAAGAGACAAGCGCTGCCCGTGACATCAGTCACAGGAAGTGAATCTTTAGCGTTGACTAATTTCCATCGATTGCCTCCAGACAGGCTTAGCAGACGAGACCCATTCCCACACAGAGCCTGGCTGCTCTCATTTAAGTCTCCCCGCCTGCAGAAAACGCTCCACAATGAACGCAGTCAGCGCTTTTATCTTCTCCCCCACTCCTGCTTATTATCAAATAAATGCGCGGCATAGAGAGATACCCATTGACAGGACCGTGCATAATGACTCCTGGCTGTGTGAAATGGATTAATAAATAATGGTTGAGCAAAGGGAGAAAACGGCTTTGCCTAGTCTCACGACTTCTCAACAAGGCGGCGTAGAACAATCCCCACAACACTCGGCCAGGTTTGTGCCGGACCACATCTAATGGGGTGCTGTATGGAATTTAAAAAGCAACAGTCCTCTTGAATGCACCATGGAATGCATCATAAATTAGAGGTGGGCTCCTTAAAATGTGGAGCGGAAAGCACTATAAAATCCACTACATGATGTTCTACTGAATCCTCTGAAGAATCCCCTCCAAGAGGCTTCTCTCCTGTGAGGACAGAGAGGTAAAAGCAGCCTATAAAAATGTCCAGAAGCAGAACTCCTCTGCAACCTGTTCCCCTGTCTCACTGCTGACAGAGCTGCAGCAGAAGGTAAATCAGTTTCCTTTTTGCTTCTGCTTTCACGCTCTCATGAGTATACCAACGGTTCAAAGACACATATCCTGCAGTTTCCGTGTACAAACTCAATCGAAAGGCACACAGTCGAGCCTGCAAACACCAGAGGCCTCCTTGTTTTTAACAAAGCATCCCCATCCATCCCCTGTCAGTGACATATTGCTTCATTAACACTCTTGGCTTTGTGTATATTGACAGCTTTTTCAAAATGGCAGAGAGTAAAAGTGTTCCCGCCGCCTGCTCTGCAGCAAAGGGGCTTAAACAGACTATAAAACCCAAACGGAGGCTGTGATAGTGAAGTGTGATTTGACTGCCACTGTACCCCTGTGCCAAAGTAATAAGTCTGTCTGAGACACGGGGTGAAAAGGTCTCAATCTCCTTAACGCTAGATTAAGGAGCAGCTTGATCAAGGCGTCTTAAGTGCTTCATTTTGGAATCAGGATCAATAGTCACTAAGAAGAATTGAGCTTGGAGCTTCGGTAGGCAGAGCTGATTGAATCGAGGCTAATGACTTCTCAGAAGCCCTTTACAGCAGAGGAATAGCTCATACTGTAGATACTGCTTGTTTTTTTGTTTATCTGTTTATTTCCTTTAAAATGTACAGAAAGGGTATTTAATTCCCCCACTCACTTTCTTATAGCAAGCAGACAAAGTAACACAGTGCTGTATTAGCATAGAGATGCTAACACATGCTGGTGAAAAACATGTTTTCTACCAGCAACAGCAACAACTGTAAGGCTGGAATGTGACAAATAGAACAGGGTCAATCCGGACCTATTTTGAAGACCCGTGAAAACCTGTGCTTGTTTTTCTTGGCTCCCAATAACTGCCCAACCAATTATGTCTATCAACGGCGCGCCCACCCTCAATCGCCATGATCCGACCAATCCCCACTCTGTCTCTGTGGTTTCAGGGTGAAACCCAGCTGAGGAGTGCCCAGAATTAACCAGGATTAGCCTTGGATTGTTGGGGATTACTCAGGCTGGAGAGGGATTAAGTATGATTGCCAGTTTGGGGTGGGGTGGGCTGGGGGGGTGCTGTGTGTGAGGCTGTGTGCTGCACATTGAGGTGAACAAGTTGTGAAATATATATATGGTGATGTTTGTTTAGCGTGTGTAACATGTAGTCTGGACTCAGCTCAGCTGAACTTACAGTATGTCGGACTTTACACAAGATGATCCAAAGCGCTTCACAGCACACGAAGAGGAAAGCTGAACAAAAGAAGCACAACAGAAGAAAATGAGAAGAAGAACGATAAAAAAATAACAACAGATTGGAGATAATGACAATAGTAATCACAAATAGATTATGAAACAACAGGCCCCTGGGCACAGATTTGTAAAAGGCCCCCCATGTTAGTGCGTAGCCGTCATTTTGTGTCTTTCAGCTCAGTCTGGGCGTCTTGCTTCCAACGCCGCGGCCATTTTGTGCCTTCAACTGTGCATCTTGCAGTCGTATTGCGTCATTTTGCGTCTCTTTGTAGCCAATTTGCAGCTCCCTTTATTTATCTTCTGGGATATTTTGTGTCTCTTTGTGGTCATTTTACATCTCATTTTGGTCTCTTTCTCTGATTTTTGTTGGTAAGGATGCGAGTTGCACTGACCCCTTGCTCCCAGGGCCGGTGCCTCACAGGCTTGTTACCTGCTCAGGTGATCAAGAAAGGGTTACTTCCACGGTAACCTGAACATGAAACAGGCCCGTCAGTACTTCCATGGTAACAACAACATGTACTGCCTGGACCATAAAGTCCAGACAACACTACATCTGATTATTTGGATGTCCACATTATTACACAAAAAAAACAACAACAACAAAACAAGCAAACAAACAAACAAACAAACAAACAATAAAAAGCATCCATCTGACAAAAAAATACTCAAATTCCATCAGTAACAGCTGCAAAATTATAAATCCAACATTGGACTCTCTGGATCAGACACACTCGGGAGAATTCTGAAATACAATAATTTTCCTTATCACCAGGCCAGAGAGAGATTTGAAAAACTCCAATTTAAAATTAACATTTTTACTTCCACCTAATCAAAACTGTAAATTAGTGAGTGAATTTATAGCAGTGAGTCAGTGACACTGATGTGCACCGGACCTGTTCTGAAGATTTGCAACTTTACCAAATCCAACAGAGCAGAAATGAAGCACAGCAATGCTACGTGCATTTTAGTCATCGTAGTACTAAGAGGCCTCTTCATTGAATATGTCACGCTCTGCAACCTTTTGGTGGAACATTTGATTTTGATAACAGGTACAGTGTGGTTGCAGTGCAGGGACTGTGAGGATGGAAAGGGTTAACTATCTGCAAAGAAGTGTGAAAATGTCTAGAAACACATTCTTCCTCTTTGGTTTGATAGGATTTGCCACATGGATGTATTTTGTATTTGCTGTTGCTAACATTTGAGGCTTTTCTCTGCTCACACACAAAGCTCCATTGAGGGAATTGTTAGTAACAGCGAGACAGCAAGAGGGAAAGGGTGCAAAGGGTTACATCATTCTCGTTGCTATGCAACACAAACTGGATAATTTGCAATAGATGTAATTAATGTTAGCTAGGTTACCCAGAATAAAAAAAGGGACGAGGGGGTTGAAAATAATAATAATCAAGAAAATTAGCCATTGCTCTGGTATTGCCACTCTAAAATGGAGGGTGTGGGCACATGGCATCCTGCTGAAGAGAACACACAGCACCGGTTCTGACCATTCAAAAAGCTACTGTAGTCAGTAAAAATGTAAGTGTTAAAGTTAGACAAAATAAGAGCAACTCACAGCATGATGTGATCAAACATACTGAAGAACCGTAGAGGCCCTTCTAAGATTAAACTAGTGACAAAGGAAGGATTTCTTGAAGGTCTTCTGTGCTGCACTGAACGTCACTGTTATTGTGTTTATCCTCTCCATGTTCACCTGGAATACCAAGAGGAGCAGGAGAAGGGCCACTTTAAAAAAAATCACCCTCATGACACCATTAGGATTTAAATTAAGATTTCCCTAAACTATGGTCCCTATACCCAAAGTAATAATTCTGTATTATTGGCAAGCTGGGTTAGCTGGGGTGGCTGTGGCTCAGGTGGGAGAGCAAGTCGGTCAATGATCGCAAGGTCGGCGGTTCGATTCCTCCTTGTGTCCTGTGTCCTGGTCATTGTGTCCTTGGGAAAGACCCTTCACCCACCTGGTGTGGCTACGTATGAACTGGAATCCA
>NW_007579262.1:45528-58952 GCF_000690725.1 Stegastes partitus
TTATTATTATTATTATTATTATTGTTATTATTATTAATAATAATAATAATAATAATAATAATAATCATAAACCAAAGGTTTAATAGAGGTGGTAGGGAGGATACTACCTACCATAGTATACTCAGAGTTATAATTCTGAAAGTATTTCAAGCTTTTCTTGACGCAGCTGCTTCAACTGACCATTCATAGTGTCAAATGAGTCATTTGTAAGTCCTCAGCTCTCTTGCAAAATCAAAATATGATTGGATAAGACATGAGCTCCACCACCAAATCCGATTAAACTACACAAGAAACATTTCATAATGATGTTCAACCTGACAAAATGACCCCAATGCTGAGTAACTTAGGAGCATTGTTCTGAGCTTCCTTTTATTTTGCACAGTCTTAATGTTGATGTTTTAGTGTTTATGCGGTAGTTGGGGTTAGGGTTACATATAATGTTTTATATATAAACGTGCTGTGGGTGAAATCATAGAAGCTACTGAATGGAATTTATTTTGGTCGGCTTGTACATCAGCCCAGTCTCCATGACAACTGATCAAACTCCACCAGAAGACCATTTCATATGGTTGAGAGTTCTGCAAAGATAAAGCTGCTTAGTGTACTTTGAGTTACAGATGTTTTGTCAAACTGCTGTTTCCAAAGTTCGTCTGTGCATCAGCTTTACCCACTTTCTCCTGTAGAAGGTCACAGGGGCAGGAGTCAGCTGACACAGGGCAGGAGGGGCAGGAGTCAGCTGACACAGGGCAACAGAGGGACACACCCTGGATAGGTTGCCTCAGTGTAATCATACGGCTAACAGAAGCAGAAAGTAAACCATGCATGTTCACACTTACACCTATACCCAATTCAAAATCACTAATTAAACTGCCGTGCATGTCTTTGAACTGTGGGAGGAAGGCCTCCGCCGATCAAGTGGGTTCAAAAACCGAACCATCTTGCTGTGAAGCGAGTTAACAACTGCATCACCATGCTGCTTTATTTCTTAAGTCAAAAGGGAGTTTTATGTTTGGCATTAAAGTTGTATTGTGTGGCTGCAGGTGTAACTAAACAGCATCTATAGAAATATGATGGAGCTGAAGTCACCCTGCCCTGCAAGTGGTGTCTTCTTGCTGACCAGTATGCTCACACCCAGGCACACTGAAAAAGGAGAAAGTGTAAGAATTCCATGTATAGACAGATCTGTGTGTCCACAGGCCATTAGCTAACCACTGGACTGACTATCCCCTGACTCAGTGAAAGCAGCAGTATGTCAGGGTCAAACTCAGTCACTATTTATGTATAATATACAGTAGTGGAGCTGGATAAAGTGCAGCGGATTCCCTGTAGAGGAGCAGGGTGGATGTGTGGACAGATTCAGTCACCGTTCTCTCTGCAGCAGTCCATCTCCTCCTGCATTAGCAGAAAGGCAAAGGCTGAGAGCAGAGGGAGCAGGCTCCTCCACTTCAGAATCACTCTTTCTGACAAGTTAATATATACACTGAGGCTAGGATGGGCAGCTATGTGCCAGAGAAAGCTGTGAATCTGCAGGTTTCATTCAAGCCAAAGGTACCGCTGGAGGATTTCACTGATCAGCTCCTCCTCTGTGGCTGACAGTGTGCTAATCAGCTCTGCTATATAGCCTTTGATTGCCATTATAACGTCCATCCTTCTCATTGCAATGTGATGGTCCAATTCTGCACCAGAGTCCCATTTATATATTGGACACATGCTGGTCTCTAAATCATTGAAGTGATTATCAAGGCGTTCCTTGATTTTTCTTTTTGTCTTCTTGTTCTTATTGCTGCACTTAGTCATAAAATGCTGCTAATGTTGTTTAACAGCACGCTTGTTTATAGATGAGATGTCAGTGCCTTCCAAAAATGTAAGTGTTTTCTGATCTGACAGACAATGAGTGTCTCAGAAACACTCATTTGTTGACTTGTGGAGTTTCATACAACAAAAACTTAAGGAGCCAATCCAGTGAACTTGCAGGCTGAGAATTTCCCTAGTAGCAATATTTAGAGTGGTTTCTCGGTGTGAGAGTGTGTGGTTGAATTACTCCAATACAACAGCTTGCCATTGTGTAGCATAGAATAGTTTTACAGCATCTGAGCAGAGTCATAGGTGAGCTGGTGTGCTGAGCTGCAGTTAGGGAGGAGGGGTGGGTGGAGAGAGAGGCAGGGACTTTACATTTAAGCCATTTTAAAGTATTAAGAGATTATTTTCACACACACACACACACACACACACACACACACACACACAGGTGAGTAAGTTGCTGCTGTTAGTCCCCCCTCCCTGATATAAACGTGAATGTCAGTCAAATAAAACAAAACTCAACAGTTGCACAAACTGCAGCTTCCAAAACAGCTTCTCACTACCGGAGCATCAGAACTTTCCTGACAGGAGGATTCACTGCAGGACTGGTATTAGTTTTAGCTCAGTGTGTCTAATAAACTGGCAGCTGAGTGCCGATGAACTTAAGCAAAAGATCAATGTTATTGAAACACTAGAAAAACAAAAAAGAAAGAACAAATCGAATTTCAACCTGTTTTTGTCGACGTCATTGTGATGAATTTAATTGTGTTTGACTGAATATGTATTTACCATCAGACGTATTCTCCACTACATCTGATAAATTGCACACTTGTGTGTATTCGAATCCATACAGGAAACTGATTCATCTCGATCAGCTTCCACACAAATAAATATGAATAAACTTTGTCAGAGAGCTACGGTATATCAGGTTTAAAGAACTCCAGAGGACTCTTATAGCTTCATTGTACTTTAGCTTGTTGATGATTCATTGGATCCTTATTGCTCTCCTGTGTTGAGATACGGCTGACAATCAGAAATCATTGCATTTGGGCAGAAATTAGAACTCTGAGTGGGAAGTGTCAGCGCCACAGTCTCCCTATTAGCAGTTTCAATACAAAAATGTCATTCTCTGTCTGCAAAGAATGCCACTTTAACTGTGTATATACAGAAGACAATGCAGAGCAGAGAGCTGACACATAATAGTAACTGTACAATACATCAGCAGGTGAAGGAACAGCAGCCGACTGTTGTGGTGTAATTGTTGCTCCTGTAGTTGTACGGAAGCTCCCCCCCGACCCACACCCCTCCCCACCCACTCTCTCTCTCTGTCACACACACACTCACACACACACGCACACACAACTGCTAATCACAGCTTGGTACAGGTAGTGAGGCATTGGGACTACTGGTGATTGAGCCTCCCTGGTGGATTGGAAGCAGGAATCTGACAGACTCAGATAAAAGGCTGTTTGGAGTTGCCTGCAGCATCAAACAGCATCAGCCGCCTCCCCACCTCCTCCTCCCGCTTCTCCTCCCTACCATCACCTCCCCTCGCTTCATTTTTCTCTCTTTTGGTTTACTCTGTTGCCATGGCTACGCTCAGCCGGAGCCGTCATGTTGTGGAGGAACCTGTCAGGGCGCCACTCTCAGATCACCTGATGCGGGTCGCCTCCACCGGCGGCCTCTTTCACACGGCGTCATCGTTCAATTTTGCTTTGATTAAGTCTGCTCTCCGTAGCACGCCGCAGCTGACGAGTGCGGTCGGTCTATTTTGTCGTCAAGCGTTGAGCTTGTGCAATTTTGTCGACCTGGTGTTTTGGAGAGGACCCCTCTGAACAGCAGAAAAAAAAAAAAAACATAAATACACCTCTCCTATCCAATTTCCACGACTGTGAAGCGAGTCTAGTCAAAGCAGCGTGATTTGAGTGGAGGATGGGATGAAATTACCTGTTAGGAGTCATGCTGTGGGGATGGGTGCATGTGGAGGGGGCTTTTCTACATGAATGAAAATAGTAGTAGGTAGGATACAAGACTGATTTGAAACCCACTTAAAGCTGAATTCCTCTTGTAAACATTTTGCGAGAAACCTATTACCTGCTGTTCTGGATGCTGTGCTTTTCATAATACGCTGCAACAACAAAGAGCCGTCACCTCTTTCAGCTGGCTGTCCAGTTCACAGCCATGTAGCTCTGTATGCTGCCGGAGGAGGTGTGTGTGTGTGTGTGTGTGTGTGTGTTATGTTGTGAGGGGGGGTTATACATATGCAGACTGTGTTGAAAGTTGAAACGTAAGCTGAACCCCCGTCCTGTTTTTTTTTTTTTACATTTGCTTGCTTTTCAGTGTGCCTGAATGAATGAGTGAATGAATGAATGAATGAATGAGGGGAGGGGGTGGAAGTTCTGTAAGGTGATGAGAGGATGGATGTGGAGAGGGAGAGAATGAGCAATGTCGTGATCAAGAGGGGCTGGGACACAGAGAGGGAGATGAATGGGGCTGAGAGCAGGAAAATTGGACAGGAGGCGGGGAGTGAATGAAGATAGAGAATGGCTCGAGATATCAGGAGACAGAGATTGTGAGCTATGTGCAGGTAATAAACAAGGCAGAAATAGATAGATATCTCCAGAGAGGAAAAAGAAAAGTGTGTGATTGCGTGCATGAGGTAGAGGGTTGGGGGGGGGGAGGAGGTTGTTCCTCCCCAAAGATCAGAAAAGGAAAAAAAGCAAAAGAGAGGGAAGGAAAGAGAGGGCGGAAAGGCAAAGGGAAGAAAGCTGGAGAGAGTGTGAATAATGACACAAGCAGGAAAGATTTGGATGAACATGCTGTACTTAGACTAACTTGGCCAGCTGAGATGATGTGTATCCCTGCTAAGCTCTCCTTTAGGCAGGCTTAGATCTCATCAACTCACTCCAGGTTGGCACTGGCTTCAAATGCTGCTGCGGAGCCCTGGATTAACTATACAGCCGTCACTCAGACACTTAAACAGGGGTCTGGTGAGGCTTATCCTATATATCCCCCCACTGCACTCCACACCCACCCACAACCGCCACATCCGTCCCCCCTTCAAAGCTACTCGCAGGAAGACTTTACCGTAACAATATCCGCCGTGGTTGCCTACAGTCATGTTAATTGTGCCATGATTTTAAAAGAGGTTAAATGAGCATGTCCCTCCCCTCCTCCTTCCCCCTCCATTTACTTCCCCTCTATCTTATTCCAGGCCTGTGCATGAGTGTTTCTTTTTCATTCTGGTGCTCTTCCAGATCTTCTCCTGCCAAATGACGCCTCCCCCCAATTCCTCCCTCCCTCTCTCCCCGTCTCTGGCTGGATCTCGGGCTTTCATATTTGGAGGCCCTGCAATCGATATGGGCTGTCTGTGATTGGGTTGCTTCGCGTGATTCATTTCTGTAACCTTGGTGATGGTTTGATGTGGAGGCTGCACCCATGTCCATATTATGACTCAGTGAGCGCGTGTGGAGAGGAGATGCTGGTCAAGGGAGGTATCGATTGGTCCTTCATTCTGCCTGCCCTCTTTGCTCTCCCCTCCATCTCTCGCTTTTTCTTTATCCATCTTTTTTCTCACTTGCCGTGCAGCCTTGATAGTTTGGCCATAATTTGAAATGACTTTGTGTTCTCAAGAAATGATTATTTAACCCTAAATGTTCCATTGGGTGTTAATATTTATCTCTTTTCTCTTCTCTCTCTCTCTCTCTCGTTCCAGAACTCGATCAGACACAACCTGTCCCTGCACAGTCGCTTCATTCGGGTGCAAAATGAAGGGACGGGAAAGAGTTCCTGGTGGATGCTCAACCCAGAAGGAGGAAAAATGGGGAAAGGACCCAGACGACGTGCAGCCTCTATAGACAACGGCACCCGCTACCTGAAGACCAAAGGCCGCATCAGCCGGAAGAGAGCAGGTGCTATTGGCCTTGGACGGGGACAAGGTCAGGGAGCTGGACCAGCAATGCAGGGCTCCCCAGAGCATGGCAGTCCAGCAGGGAAAGGAGGTGTGGGCATGGGTGGTGAGGAGTACGACACCTGGACAGACCTCCATTCCCGCACTTCATCTTCTGCCTCCACGCTGAGTGGCTGCCTGTCCCCGATCCTAGCTGAGGCAGAGGCTGATGAACCAGAGGAAGGTGGACTTTCCTGTTCAGCTTCCCCACGACTATACCCCAGCCCCACCAGTACCCGTTCCCCGGCCTTGGGTACTGGGGGCCACTGCCCAACTGTGGAGCTGCCTCAACTGACCGACCTGACGGGGGCTATCAGTCTAGATGAAAGTGGCTACCCTCAGCCGCCACAAATCAAATGCAACGGTTATCCATATGTGCCTGGGCCCAAGGCAGAGGGCTCCTACTGTGGGCCCATGTATGGACAGCCTTCAATGGGCATGCTCCGACACCACACTCCTATGGAGACCATCCAGGAGAACAAGCCAGTCAGCTTCCAGCGCCCAATGAGGGGCTACTCAGAGAACAACGCCCTGCAGAGTCTGCTCACCGGAGGTCCTCCATACTGCAACAAAGAGACAGTGCTGGGCCAGGGACGGGAAACACACACACTAATGACACAGGGAACCAGTGGCGTTCACAGCCAGCACAGTCACAATCAGAATCGCAGCCACAATCACAACCACAATCACAGCCAGGAGCATGCTCACAATCCCAGTCTACACAATGGTCATGGCTCAGTCCATGACCAGAACACAACCCACCATCAGAACCACAATCAGGGTCACAAACACCAATCCAGCCTCGACTACAACCACAGCCACAAGCCCCACCCTGCCCATGACTTTGGTCCAAGTCATGAGCATGGTCACGGTAACAAAGTAAATCCCAGCCATGATCACAACCCTCGCTCCAGTCAGAGCCACATGCACAATCACACCCCTCACAACCCTCATAACCCTATGCACAGCGGGCCTCACCATCAGGCTCTGTCCCCACGGGTGAGCACTGACATCCTGCAGCCCTACAGTCTCAAGACCTCTAACCACTACGGGCCCCGCCCCCACCTCCCAACATCCCCTTCCCTGCCACCCAACCCCGCCGGTGTCATGGATGTTCCCCAGGACCCCTGCCGCCTTGCATCCGCACCTCACCCCCGTCACCAGCCTTACCCCGGAGCTCACCATCAGGGCATGACTGACTCCTGGCATGGCTACTACCATAACAACCACCAGCCGGGAAATGGTGGTTACCAGGGGCAACAGCACAGCACCCACAGTAGAATGGCTGTCAGCTTGGAAATGGAGAACATCCCAAATAGTCTGGACTGTGATGTGGACTCTATCCTGCTCAGTGACTTTATGGACACAGAGAGCATGGACTTCAACTTTGATGGCTCTCTGTCCCAAGGAGTGGGGATGGGGATGGGCATGAGTTTAGGGGCTTTTGCTTGCCCTCCACCGGCACACAGCAACCAGAGCTGGGTACCAGGGTGAACTCAGGCTCAAGGGTTTGAAAAGACACATGACCAGAACGCTCACCCACTGGGCTAAGCTGCTGGTGGGCTGTACCCTTGGACTGACTGACTGTGATTCTGTTTCTCTGAGACAATATGTATTGTCATTTTGTTTCCTGGGGACTCCCTGCATTCCCACATCATACTCTTTCTCTCTCTCCCACCCTGTTTATAAAGCCTTCTGTCTCCATATTGCCCCTGCCCCCCATGAGCCTAGTGCTAAAGTGACACCCTCCATTCATGCCCTTCAGTTTTGTTTTGTTGTGTTTTTTATTCTCTCCTTCCAATCCCATCCTGCCTGTCCTAAGCTCTCAAGCACTTTACATCCATCTTTTTCATACAGATGCAGTAACACAAAGACCAGGCAAAGGCACGTTGTGTGTTGGCTTAAGTTTAATGTATGCAATCCACTTTACGGTATTATCTCCTCCGACAAAGGAGGTGTTGTTTTTGACTTGAGAACATGATCAAACAGCTGCATAAATATATTCAATGTAGAGGTGCTCAGACTGGGGGTTAAAAGGCACAGGGGGCTTTGAGGTTTAAGGAGGAAGAAGAAAAAAAGGAGTTTTTTTTAAGAAAAAGAGGGAATAAGAACTAAAGGGATGGAGTTATAGGAAAGACGGAAGCTCCAGGGTCAGTGTGATTTCTCCTCTGCCTGGTGGACAGTCGTGTCTCCTATTTGGGCTCAGTGAAGGAGGACAGTCATGCATCAGGCAACCATCAGCACCACTCCATTGAAATGCAACGTCCCTTCTTTAATCTCCAAAGTAATGCCAGAGTGATGCATCACTATTGCAAATCTAATGCGCCACTCTGTGTTTTTTCAACCCCCCCCTCCCTCTTCAACTCCGGACACACCGGCTTAATGTGTTTTGGCGAAAGTGATGATTAAAGTCACTCTGCACTAAATGGGGGAGGGATTGAAAGGGGTGGTGTTGGGGAGGGGGGCATTGAGGGTAGATGATAGGAGAGGAGAAATGCAAATATTCCCTCTGTGCCTCTTCCTCTCCATTTTGTGGATTTATGTAGCTTTCCCCGTAATGAAATAAGCAACGATCAGAGCCTGCTGTACATCCTGAGGAGCTCTCTGATTGGCCTGCAGTGGGCTGCCTCAGCGTGGCACCTTCACCGGCTGACCCCAGAACAGCTTAGCGAGCAGCTGCGGTCAGGCCAGGATGTTGATGGAGCTGCCGTCCTCAGACCCCCGGCAACCTTGTCTAATTCACTAACACCCAGGTTCAAGCCCACTATGTGCTTTTGTGCTTTTACTCCTGTGAATTGCTCACTGATGAACAGCGTCAGCAGATTACTATTTGGTGCTATCTCCTCTTCCCAGGCTCCCTCCTATCGCGCCGCCCCATCCCGAGGTTACTCGGAGGGTAAACAAGAGTAATTAACCGCCAAACAAGATGGATGATTTATGCAAGTGCATGTATTCGCTCATTGGCACAAAGTCATAATTCTTCCCCCCCGCCAAGCACAAGGAGGGCGATTTTTGAGAGGTGGCGCCCAGCGACAAGGTAAAGCGGCTGGCAAGTGGCGTGCTTACAGTGTCCTTCAAGTCCTTCAAGCATCCTCTTTACAAGTGTTTTAGCCCTGTCCCGGCCATAGCTTTACTTTGCTGTCGTCTTTTCTTGTGCTCGTTCTGTGATTGTGCAGTTGTCTGTCCGGTTTCAATACAGCGTGGGTAGGAGCTTTCGTGTGCATTTTATTTTCTTGGTTCGTAGTGGGAAAGCAGTCAAAAGGGGGCAATCGCCAACCCTTGTTCTGGCGCCTGTCCCGCTTAAGACAGAGAGAATAGGAACAAGAGAGAGAAGAAAGGTAGATAGATACAGAGAGATACTGAATAGGAGGGAAGGAGCTAGATGAGTAGGCAGGATCTGTGAGACTGTTAGAGATTTTCCAGCTCGGTAGCTTTCTGTAGAATTGGCTGTTTCAATCAGGCCAAATGTCAAGTGCTACTCAGCCAGCTCCAGTGAGCTTTGACCAGAAAGCTACTTCTCCCTCCTGATCAAGGACAATGACGGGTATTTCCATACACATTTCTTTTGATTTCTTCTTTCCTTTTCATGAGTTCAGATGGCCCATTGTTGTAACCCAAATGTAATTTGTTCTCTGGCCTGTGTGCACTTGTGTGTCAAGCTTCTCGTGGGTGTGCGAGCGTGTGTGCGTGTGTGTAGCACAGTGATGTACAAGACCTGATTAAGGGAATATTGTTGAGAAGTAACTTGCCCTGGTATTGTCCATGCCTGGCTGAGTGCAGCATACATAATATATACAGTTTATATTTATTGGTTAGGGAGATGGGTCTGTGGAGGACCACTTAGACCCCTCACTGCTTTGTCTTCTTGATGACAAAGAGGCAGAATGCTATTTCAGTTTGACTACATTTCATTCTGTAAATAATCTATATTGAGAAAATTGTATTATAATTTTTTTGCAAATATCAATTTCTTTTCTAAAATGATGTATCTGCTCATCTGGTGAACGTAAAATAAAAACGAGAACATATATGTTTTTTTGTGTTTGTGTTTTGTATTCACAACCATATGTGCACTGTCCTCAGGTGTACCTTGTCCAGGTGAATGGTAAGGCTGCCTTTACACCTATAATCAGTTCATTTAATGTCATTCAAGGAAAGAAATGAGACCTGAATCTGAACCAGAATGTTGTTTTAGTCCTGGTTTAGTTTGTGTTCCTGTTGATATTTTACTAATTAACCAAGAAGAGTGAATATGGAGTCATAGAGACTGACAGGTAACTCACGGATTGGAGGGTTTTGGTAATGCCATCAGCACTAATGTCCCACCTGTCATGTATGCATTTATGTTGTCAGGTAAACAAACAACTGATTATGAGATATATTAGTATTACCAAGCTGCAAATCAATGTATGATTAAGAGGTAGATAAAGAGAAGAAAATCCATCCATTTATCCTTCCATCATCTACACACCGCTTAATCCTCACTAGGGTCATGGGGGGCGGAGCCTATCCCAGCTGACTCAGGGTGAAGGCAGGTTCACCTGGACAGGTAACCAGTCTATCACAGGGCTACACTTAGAGACAGACAACCAAGCACACTCACATTCACACCTACGGACAATTTACAATCACCAATTAACCTCAGCATGTTTCTGGACTGTGGGAGGAAGTCGGAGAACCCGGAGAGAACCCACGCTGCACGGGGAGAACATGGAGACTCCACGCAGGAAGATCCCGGGCTTCTTAACCAGGGATCTCCTAGCAGTGAACCACCGAGCCAAGAGCAGGAAACGAGAAATAAATGTTTTTAGGTGTAATGGTGATATCATTTTCTTTTTATGGAGCTAATGAGTCCACAGATGATTAAAACACAACTGACTGTGCATGGATGTTACCATGGTAACCAAATGAACCGCATAAACACATACATCACTTTAAAAGTTTGATAAGAAAATTGCTTCCTCAATAGTTCATAAGTAGCATCTGTCTGTGGAAACAGAATGATAATATGAGGTAAACATATATGAAGTAAATGACTCAGGGAAGAATCTACCAGACATTGCCAATAACTCACAGAACCTCGATCAAACTTGCTTCTTACAACTTAGGTCTTATTTTTGTAGGTTTTTCATCATTTCTAGCAGTTATGATAACATTGCAGTGCAACTACAGAAAACCTGAAAACGAGAAGCTCCTGGGCATCGATTAGTGGAGACGAGCGTCCAGAGGATAGGATATGTTTTGAACAACTTAACAGCTTATTACTAAATCATTTTATTTGGGCTGAAACTAAAAGTGAGTGAGCATCAGAAATAAATGTATATTGCAAATGGAAGCTGTATATGTGTCAAAGAATGGCAGGGTAGGTTTAAGTTGATCTGAGAAGTCAATCTATCTTTAACTGCGATTGGTAACAACTTTAATGTTTTCCTTTTTTTTCTCCTCTAATGTAGTTCGACTCACCAGCGGGTTTGTTAACAACCTGTTTGATCTGATTGAGTGACGACCTCTTGTTCCCACATCTGAACTGTTAACTAATTGAGTACATGCATTACACACAAAGAAGTCATGACAAAACTACAAAAAATAACAACAATGTTGTCATAAACTAGTCAGGGCTTCTGACTTTTGAGTTACATTCTAAAAAAAACACAAAAAAACAAACCTGTGCTTTTTAGTTAACATCAGTTTGGTGGTAAATGACACATGATTACCTTTATGAATACATCTGTGTGCCTGGACTGTGGAGAACATGTTAAAGTGTGTGTTTGTGTGTACACACGTGTTTATGAGTGTGTGAGAGACCTAAACACACCACTGTAGTATCACCCCAGACCTCAGTTTTGTGACTGTATGAGTGTGTATTTGTGTAAACTTCCTGCATGTGTGTGTGTGTTTTGGGAACTGTGTCTAGTCTAGCGCCTGTGTGATAAGGCTCGTTAGCAACCCGATGCCGTGCCACAGCTGTGTCTGTCCCAGCGGAGGCTTCCTCACTGAGGGACTGACTGCATCTGCACTGCCATACTGTGCAACACACACACACACACACACACACACACACACACACACAACCATGTCCTCATCGCCCCCTCACCTCTGTTGCTGTGTGTGGCTTGAGCCTGCAGAGAGAGAGTCAAAGCAATACATAGTTAGTTAGCAGCAGCTCACCTGACAAGATGGCTGATCCCTGTACACCTGGGAAGATGGCGGCACCTGGCACTGCACAGACACGCACAGACACACACACACACACACACACACACACACACGCTGTCAGAAGCCAATAACAGCTCTCCATCATTTCTGGCTCATGCCGTTCTATAAAATATGCCTCTCGGATGCTAGTTAGTTCATCTGGTAGAGAGAAGAAGAAGGTTAGTATGAGACAGAATGCATAATAAGGACGGGCTCCTGCTGCACTCCATGCAAATGTGAAGCCTGACGTGTCAAGCCTTGATGGATCTGTTCTGACAGACACGGTGACAGCCTGGTGACAGCAACTTAAAAACCTACACTCCTTCTCCCTCTCCCTTTCTCCCTTCTCGTATATATTTACAACCAGAGCATCTTAATGCACTTTTCCTCCCTAATCTCCCATGTTCCTCTGCAGCTAGTTCACAGACATCCCCATATTTCACAGGATATGGAATTTTGTGATCTGACAAAGGTTGTAGGCTGATATGTGAGCTCTGTACTGGTGTATGATATCTGCATAAACTGTATGGTCGTGTATAATGTGCGGGCTCTGTCACTAAATATTACTGAGAGACTGAAATTCTTCACTGAACCCCAGGAAACTACTCTACTTATCAGTCCCCCGTAGTATTAATCATGCAATCTACTGCTGTTGTTTTTAAAATAAATTGCAAATAGCTGATTAAGATTTAAAAAATAAAAAAGGTTATTGTGCTTTATAGAATAATTACAGTATAGACTAACAAAAGAATCTGAAATTCAATTAAAAAACAAAAAACAACCTGTGTTAATATCACATATTGATTCATGGGAAGATTATAGTTGTTCCCAGCTGTAGATCAAAATACAAATAATCTTTTCCCCTCAACCTCAAAGGATGAAGGAGAAGCTGCAATTTTTCTAGCCTCAGTGGTCTTGACAGATATGTGGGACTCCAGAAAGTTGAACCAATCAGATGGGAGGACTTTTTACCTGAACTAACTCATCTAAAACTCTGTTTATTGTGCAGTTATGTAGCAGCGAATGACAACAACAACTCCTGGTTCCTGGCTGTCATAGTAACACAATACGCTTTGATAAGTGCTAAATATCAATAGTTAGACAATGAGGTCTGGCTGTCCCTGAGATGGAGAGGTTTGTGGGGTGCTGCAGTCTGCAGTGGTGCGTGAGAGGGTTCAGTGGGGGACACTTCCACCAGTGATAAGGTTTGGATGTGGTGAACAGGCCTGATCAACAGCTTTACCTTTAGAGGGCTTGTAGAGTGAATGCCTTCGTGTGTCAGAGCTCCTGTTGTCATTGTCTAAATATATTGATACCAATACTGAAACAACAAGTAAAAACCTAAAACCAGAAAAGTACTGCAATACCAAAACCTATTATTATTTTTTTTTTTTTTAAAACAAAAACATATTTGACAACGTCAGTGCAGGACAGTGGAGGGTGGCAGCCATAAAACAACAACAGTCAATTCTTTTTACAC